>NC_048218.1:211954874-211995069 GCF_002007445.2 Ailuropoda melanoleuca | reverse complement strand
ATTCTGACATTGGAACGTTTCATTGAGTCAGTAATCTCCCGTAACCTACATTCTTGCGCGTGGATTTTTTTGAGCCCAGATTCTATTTTAGCTTTCTCTTCTACTAACCCATCCTCCAATTCGCTAATGCGTTCCTCTGCCTCGGTGACCCTGGCCNGCCTCGGTGACCCTGGCCGTCAGAGCCTCTAGTTTTGACTGCATTTGGCTCATAGAATTTTTAATTTCTGCCAGATTCGCTCTCATTTCCGCCCTTAGAGATTCTATATTCTCATTAACATTTTTGCTATTACTTTTTTCAAGTCTACACATCATCTTGACCATTGTTACTCTGAATTCCATTTCTTATAATTTGGTTACATCCATATCAATCATTTCTGTGGCAGAGGCCACAGACTCATTGTCTTTTCTTTGCTGGGGGGTATTTCTCCTTCTCGTCATTCTGATGAGGAGAGGTTGCGGGGTTGTCCAGAGCCCAAATTATTGACTGGGTCCCAGGCCGTGCGCCCTTGTTTTATAGGGATCTTAGGGACGTGGGCTTCTTGATTTTTCAGCCTGCCTTCTGGGGGAGGGGCCTGCCGCGCCAATACTCAGGCAACCCCGTTTGGGTAGAGTCTCCGTGTCCCCTGCGAGGGGGGATGGGGATGGGCACACTATGAGCCGGTATTTCCAGGCTTTTGTTCTCTGGCGGCTTTCCCTGGCGGTTTGCTGTGTCTCTTCTGAGAGTCAGAGCAGCAGTGGCCGAATCTCAGCCTCTGTCTCAGAACAGAGGAATCGCGGACCGTTCTCCACTGATGTTCTGTCCACTTTAACTCTGTTTCTGTTGGTGCTGCTCAACCCTGCAGCATCTTGGGATGTGCGCCCCACAGCCGGCGTCCCAGCCCTCACTTCCTGGGCCCGCGCGTCTCTGTCCTTTGTGTTTCTAGCACCGCCAGCCGCCCCGTGCTCCCCGGAGCTCCTGGTCTCAGTCTGGTTCCTGTGAGCGCACCGGAGCTCCAGTTTTCAGTCTGGTGGCATGCGCTCCCGGCTCACGGTCTCAGTCTGCTGTCTCGCGGGTGCAGGTCCGTGAGTACGCCCATTCCCCCGTGCAGGTGGCTACAGCTTCCCGGTGCCCGAATGCGGCAGCTCCCTCCCCCTTCCGTTTATCTTCCAATATCTGTGCGCGGTTTCACGGCTCCCCTCTTCGTACCTCAATACTCAGCACTGGAGATGTTCATTTGTAGAGATCCAGATGTATCTTCCTGCGTCTCAGGCTGATTCCGTGGATGTTCAGGCTGGTCTGGTACCTATCCAAGTCGACTCAGGGGACCAGCTGAAAAAGGGATCCCCTACTCTTCCGCCATCTTAACTCCTCCCCTCACTCACCATTTCTGTCCTCTTGCCTCAGAGTCTGGGCGGCCAGCTTCAGAGGACTCTGTTAATCACCTGACATGGGGACTCACTTTCCTGTTTATGGATGCTCGGCAGTGTCCATGACGACGATGCTTGCTTGGTGTCTTCTTGTGATGAATATAAGATCATAACTGACATGTGCCAGTATGGTTGCTCTCACGGGGACAGGTGGATATACCCTCCAGATGGGCGCACATCCCTCTTCTCTATATTTCAGCATATTTTCCTTCTAGGATGTGAAGGCACTGCTGTGGGGGGTTAAAAAAGGGGAGAAAGAGGCCAACACTCTGTGTTCTGGTCACTGAGCTAGCTGCCTGTCTCATCTCACTTAATATGCAAAATATCTTCCAAAATAAGCATCATTATCTCCGCTTTACGGATGTGGTCACTGAGCCTTAGGAAGTCATCATATGCTGCCCGAGGCTTTTGGTCTCTATCCCCCAAATCTCCTCTCTGTCCCACGGCCCGGTGATAACTCTCTCGTGCTCACTCTGAAGCCCCACGTTGTACCCTCAAAGGTGTCTGCTTCACCCTAGATTTCAAATACAAAACATACCTTTATCCTCTTTCTTTTGGTAAGTCAGTCACTTTTTGCAAGACAATAGAAAAAGACTGTTTAGGACTAAAGGCTTAAGATGCTGGGTGAGAATTTGTTTAGAAATATCAGAAAAAGCATCCTAAAGCATTCTTGGGTGGATGCCTAATTTCTTCTGTTCTGCTGCTCTACACAGAGCCGCTCCTGAGGGCGCTGGGATTATTAATGATGGGGACTGTAGTCAGGCTCAATCAGACCTCACTCATGGCTTCTCAGGGAAGAATCCTGAGGCCTCCCTAATCAAAGGCCAGAACCACTCCTCAGAACACAGCATCCCTTTAACCTTATCCACAGAGGAAACCCTCACCCTAGACAGGTTTCTTACAAGAGGGGAGTTTCCACGATGCCACAAAGTCTGGGTCATGGTAGCTGCGTTTTGCGCTGGAAGCCCCAGTGCAGAGAGATGGTCGCTGCCCCACTTCCCCCACTAGCAGAGATGAGGGCCACCTGAGACCTTTAAAGTCTCAGGAAAATTAGGATTTACTCTGGTTTTACATGTTATTGATTCAGAAGACTTTACGGAGAACTGTCTCTGTCAGGAGCCTAGACTGCGGCCACAGCCCCTAGAGGACATGCTGCCAGGGCGCAGGGTCATTTTGGTGCCTGTGCTCTTTGGCGGTATGTGGCGGAATGAAGGGCCACACTCCCGTGCCGGGGGAACTGGGCTCGGTGTGTCCCCTCACTCCCTGGCCCCCTCTCCAGTCTGGATCTGCTCCTCCCTCAGTCAAATCAGGAGAACTGAAAATTAAACTTTCACGGTTGTTGGGGGGATCATAGGGGATGGGGGGGCATCACGGTGCTGGTCAAGTTGTATTTCTGTGCACATGGCTCTGCCTGAACTCCAGGCTTGTGGGTGACCTATTCTCACTGAAAGAACCTTACGCATGCGCTCCAGCGTTCTTACCAGACTTCAGTGTTTAGGAATGAGTACCACTCTGACACTCTGTGTGCTTCCAAACCACAGAAACATTTAAAAGCGAGCTGTGATGAAGAGTACATGGGCAGCAGTGGTGAGCACTGGCTGTGCCCTTACACTAGCGTGTGTCCGGTTCAGGGCTCTCCCTCGGGGGTCTGGCAGGCACTGGCCGCAGGACGGCGTGGACAGTGACTGCTCTGGGCTTGCTGCCTGCCTGCTTCCCCTCTCACCCCCAGCAGGCTTTTATTTCTCTAATTTGAACTCAGCAGTTCAACTTTCTCTGCAAAAAACACTTCTTCCATTGTTCAGCATTTGGGAAGATTTAAAATGTGATAATATAGTCCTCAGAAAGAAAGAGGTTTGTGATTTTTCTCTTGTTAAGTTAATGAACTGGCTCCGAGAATTTAACATGGTGGAAAACACCAAAGGCCACGTCTGAGCCTCAGTGTGGGCTCTTCCTCCTTTGTCATTCCATGCTTCTTTCATCTCCTGCTTCTCTTTTTATCTGCTCTGTTCTTTCTATAAACCCTGCTCTTTCTCCCTTTATCTCAATACCATAATGAAAGGCCTTCAAAGACCGAGTTTCAAAAAAACATCCCCCAGAGAGGGCCAATTAAATACATAAAGATGGTTTGTGTGTAAAGACTGGAGTCTTCAGGGTTACGAGATTATCTTGAATTTCCAGGTGGAGGGCGGAAGCTGGGAGGCACTTGCAGCTCCCTCGTGCCCTCTCCTTCCTGATTCGTGCTCAGCCGACTGTCAGAACGCTGCAGGGCCCGTCGGGACCCTGGTCCACATGGGGCCTCTGACAGCATGCCGCCCCCCCCTTCCGATCAGTGCTGTTCTTTAGCTGTCACTTGGCGAATTTTAAGAGCACGCTGCCTCCCTGAGCTTGGGCGTCTGCATCCAGAAAGCTCCAGCTTCTGGCTGGGTCCCTGTGTCGGGGCCAAAGGCATGCGGGCTGCAGATTTTGGGTCTGTGATGTTCTAGCTGGGGAAGCCACGTGTATACTTACGTGGTCTGTAGAGAGAGGACTGGACAAGCAAATCAAGCCTTCAACAAGTTGAGCTATCTGAGAACAAATTGTTTTTCCGTATCTTGGGCAGTTTGGGAGCCGCTGTGAAACAGTCAGGTGGCGCCTGGGTTTGTGTAGCTGGGTACCTGTGGTGAGGTCAAGCTCATAGGTCAGTTCAAATCAGGAAGTGAACGGCACAGTACTGGTTATTGATCACACTGATTATTTTTCGATGGTGTAATTTGACCTTCACACCCTCTCTTCAGGAATGAGATGGGAGGTCACCCTGTAGGAGGCAGGTGGTGCCTGCATTCAGTTTCCGCTGCTTTATTGGTGAGAAGTGGCGTTCTGGAAGGATATTCTCTCGTCCTGGAATCATCACATGGGGAAGCTGGAGGAGCGGGTGTGGGCGGTACCTTCCCCGGGGCCTTCTCCGGCTGCCGAGGAACGTTGTACAGGGTGATGCCTCTGGATCTGACGCACGTCTCTCTCCGGGTAACACCCGGGCAAAGATGCAAGCTTCCTTTCATTTTGCCGAACATTTAGGGAAAGTGTAAGAACAAAACCTGTTCTCCTCACACGGGATTCTCCCTCTGGGAGAAATGTTGTGGGCGGGAACATCATGCAGGGCCTGTGCTGTGCTGAGAGCTTTCTTTGTCCGAGAAGCCACACGAGGTGACAAGATGACGCAGGACGGGGGGCGGGGGGAGGGCAGCGCACAGCACTTCTCTCCAGCTCTGCTCTGAAGGGTGTGGCCACAGCACCACATGCCTGGGGTGTGCGTGCCCCCTTGTTAGGACCTGAACGGCATGTGTGGTAAAGCCGTGGGCACTCCTTTCCCCCCCACATCAGCGAGCAGAGGACGTGTGGGTACCAGGAAGGGCAAAACATTGGGAAGAGGAAGGAGGAGGGTACATTTTTTTCTCCTTTTTCCAGTTCTGTCTTGGAGACGGTCATTTGGGACAAGGTGGGGCTGTTGGAGTGCCGCACATGGACGGTGCTGCTTGCCTGGGTGCTGCTGGCTTCAGCGCTGGCCATTTCCATCATGGGAAGTCACTCAGAAGTGTCACAGGTGGTGTTTCTGACCGGTCCAGGGCCTGCTCTGTGGAGGTGACACTTGGGACAGCCCAGACCACATCCCTATCACGCCACAGTGCTCTTGCTGGTGTCTGTGTAGTATTTACCAGATTGGTCCCCTCCAGGTTGGAGTGCAAGGCTTGCAGATTCAGGCTGTTCCTGGAGGACAGAGTGCAAGTCCAGGTCAGTGGTGTCCTGACCCAGGACATGTTCATGGCTCAGTGGCCCCATCCGGTGGTCAGGGGCTCTGGCTTCTCACCACTCCAGGCTATTCCTGCACAGCTGAAGTCCCAGGAACCAAATGGGTATCAGAAGTAGGTCTGGAGGGCACTTTTTCAAAGCCATAGCCCCACCTCCTTGACACTTTGTCTTAAAGCAAACATAAATCAAGTCACTTTGTGCCAAAAGTGCACCTTCCCTGTTATCCCAATGCCTGCAGGAGGTTTCAGTTTGGGACCTGAGAGTATCTTCCTGTGCACATGTGTGTACATCCATTAGGAAGGATGGGGCCAGGGGAAGGGGCCACTCTGGAGGTTTGCTTGGGTATTTATTTGTGGGCACTCAAAGGGTCAAGCTGGGCAGCAGGCAGTGTGAGCCCCACCACAGCTGGTGCTCCATGCTGTCTCTGGTCTCACAGAAAGACTCTGTGGCCAAGGGCATCTCAACTTCCAGATCAGAACACTCCATGCATCAAGCCCCTGGAGCTCTGGGCGTGGCCTTGTGCGGGGCGGGGGGGGCGGGGGGGGTGCTTTGGAAACTTCCCTGTGGCCAAAGAGGCCAGGTAGGTAAAGAGGAAAGGTACTGAGATGGCTATGCAGTCGAGGCCAGCATGGAAGGGGACCAGGCCTCAGGGAGGATCTCCTAGGGCCTGTGGGTCAGGGAGGCATCCAGGAAGGAGCTGTGCCTTTAAGGATGGAAGGGTTTTGCCAGTGGAAGGGGAACGCAGAAAGCCAGGCTGGAGAGGGAAGGGGGGGGTGCACTTCTTGGTCAGTACCCCCTGGACTTCATCAGGGTGGGGGCTGGGCAAGTGCGAGGGTGACATGATCGGAAGGCTGGTTCTAGGATTTTAAGGTGAGGGGGATGCTGACAAGCAAGGTGGTGTTTTCTGGAGACTCTGGGTTTAATTGAAAACCCAGATTCGCCCTTCTCAGAACAGTAGATGGACTGGTGCCCTCGTGCTCTATTCTGCAGGGAAGGTCCTGTCTCTCAGGGCAGCATGAGGCTGCCCCCCATCCTGCCTGAGCCCAGAGGCTGTCTCTCTCCTGGGTGGTCTAGCCTGGAGGCCGTGCGCACGGCGGTGCCCCCCAGGCGCGGGGCCAGCCCTGGCAGAGCAGCTTGTGTAAAGCAGCACCTTGCCTCTCACCAAAGAACAAAAATTACTCACAATTACGCGCAATTAGCAATTTTAAATTATTAATGGTGGTGAAAGAATGTGTCTATTCAACAAGTAATTTGTCGTAATTTTTAGTAATTGAAAGTAATTTCTAGCAATTAAATCCTAATTTAGTGCATTTTCTGGGTGATGCCCTTATTCAAGGGGTGCCTCTGATTGTACTGTTGGGTGCTTTTTTCCAGGCACTTTGTTCACTAAAATTTGCTGGGTAGGGTATTTGGGGGGAGCAGAATAACCACATCTTGGAAGCTCAGAGAAAATAAAGAGCTGATCCAGGCTGATACAACAGAGCTGGACTTCCCTCGAGGAGTGTGCACGGAGCCCCCTGTGGGTGCAGAGCGCCCGCCCCCCCCTCCCCCGCCAGCTTGCTCAGAGTCACACACAGGAGCTGGATCTTGTGGGGAAGCCTGGAACTGGGCCTGCACTCGGGCCAGCGTCCAGCAAAGGGCGTGTGGCCATGTCCGTGGCGCCGGTCACAGTAAGCTGGAGAGGGCAGCAGGTGGCCCTTGCTGGCGGCCAGGGCTGGAGCGGGGGTGTGTGTGTGGGGGAACAGTGGCAGGACACTAGTGCTGCACCAGAAATCTCCCATAGATTTCCAGACCCCCTGCTCGGTGGGCAGGTGTGCTGGGGGAGGATGGAGAGAGTTAACCTAATCACAGTGGATTTGCATGTGAAAAGCAGCCTGGAGACTGTCTTTGTCTACCCAAGGAGGGGATCTTATCCCTGATGAAATCTGTCATCTCTTTTGTCAAGTAGCAAATAAATATTCTGACTAAATTCTTCAGAAATGAAATGACTTGGTATATCTGGGAATGTGCTTTATTCCCCTTGCAAATTAGTCATTTTAACTATGCATGACTTCTTCCTACCGCCCTGGGTAGTAATTGAAACTTGAGTGTGGTTAATGCCTCTCCATATTTATTTTCTGTCGGAACCGTGGATACCTGCAGCCAAAGACACAGAGATGAAAGGCTGGCCATGGTTACACACGTTTCTGTCTTTTTCGGGGGTCCATCCAGGACTTCCTGGGCGGCAGCCCTGTTGTATTCGTGGACTGGGTCATGTCCCTGCCCCTCCCAGTCGCGCAGCCCAGTGTGGGTGGAGTCCGGGCCCCTGGCTACCAGTGTCCCCAAGGGATCCCACATGGGCTCAGGGCTCTCTTGAGCTGTCTTCCATCTGTTGCCTGGGATCCTTTGCCATATCTGAGGGCCCTTCTTTGCCCCTTGGCCTGAGCTCCTCAAGGCTCAAGGCTCAAGCTGCTTCAGAGTCCCCTGACCATCTCACATTGCCTCCTGTGGTGAGTCTCAACCTTCTCAGACCTTGGATCCTATTTATAGCAAATATTTGGTCATGCTTCCTCTCCTACCCTCATATGAAATTAATAACAGAATCCCCAACATGTGATAATTTTAAAAAATGAATATAATGCTGTAATATAAAGACAATTGAAAGAAAAATGAGTTATGATAAACAAGCACGCATTTTTGATGGGTACGTGCCCCGCACAGGCACAGCCGAGGATAGAATGAGGTGCCTGGTGTCGAATCTCAGCGAATGGCAGAACCGAATGCAGAATGATTCCTCTGTGTGCCGTGGGGTCCAGCGCCATTTCTGAGTTGTGAGAGGTACTCAGTACATGATGATCGGAAGAAGGGAGGAGCTGCATTCTGCCCTGAGTTTCCAGACGAGGACTGACATTCTGGAGCGCATGCTTCTTTGGGTCTGTGTCCTTCCTTCTGGCCCCTGTGATGCCCAGAGAGAAGAGAGCGTGACTCTGTCTTCTGCTCCCTTGCACTCAGTAGGTCCAATGCCAGGAGCCCCTACTCCGCTGAATTCTCCAGCTTCCTGGCAGCGTGGATGATGCTGCAAGAGCAGGAGGAGGCTGTGGCTGGTCTTACGGAGCAGCTCTGTTTAGTGCATTACAATAGCAAGAAGGTCCTCCCCCCATGGAAATCCCGAGATGCTGTGCTTCCTTTCCTGGATCATTTGTTAGGGGCAATTCTGCATGGCAGCTGGGGAGCTCTGGCGAGCTCTGACCTTTTCAGCTTATGTTGATTTGGTCTTTCTGAGTGGAAACAGCAATTGTACCTGCCAACATCTCTTCAGGCAAAATAGTTAGGAGGATGGAAGGGGAAGCAAAGGGCAATAGGTTTCCTTTCTACAAATTTAACCAGAGAAAGCAAAGGTAAAGATTGAAGATCAAAGATCAATCTGTGCTCTAAACATAAAAAAGAAGAAAAGAGAAGAAAGAAGAGGTAACGAGTCCTTGGAAGAGCTCACAACAATTCTGTGACCCTCTCCATGAATGCCAAGTGGGCAGTCGAATCTTTCATTTTCCAGGTAGTGTTTACTAACTGCCACGCTGTGCCTGGCTCACCTTCCCAGCTTCTTGTGACAGGCCAGTCCTGGCAATGGCCTAGGGGAACGCGGCCTCCTGATTGCAGGTGTGCTTGTGGTCAGAACCCTGGCATGGGTTGCAGCACTTAAAACCCTCCCCTTCCGTCCTCTGCTGGGGAGCAGAGTCACCACTGGGAAGGAGGCATCCCAGGGAGCCGTCTGGTGCATACAGGGCCAAGATGTAGAGCTTCGTGGTGTTAAATCGCTCAAGTGTTGGGGTTAATTTGTCACCGCAGCGTCACTAAAAAGGAATGGGGAGGAAATTCACAGTCTAGGGGAAGCTGACATAGAAACACATTATAATGCTGTTGCATGATAATTGGAACAGAAGCCTGGCATTCATGAGGGATGTATGACTTTTGTGAATGCCAAAATTTTTTAGTTAATTCTAAAATAGCATATAATCCATTCCTTAAAACAGTTAAAGTGTAATGTAAGAATTTGAGATGATTTGATGATTCTATATGAATAGGACTAAGGAAGTTAGTAAAATACCGAAATATGTATTGCCACTAAAATAAACTGCATGACATTGGTTACGTTATTAAGTGGAATGAAGTGAATTGTAGGCTGCGGTAACGTGGTGAGCGAGGGGGTGTCCGGTTTGTTCTGCGTGTGATGGGTGGGGAAGGGGGTGAAACGTGCGTTGTGTGTGACTCTGCCAGCATCACCAGGAAGCAGGGTGGAGGGCAGAGGGCCAGGGAAGGCGGTTGAGGAACAGACAGCAAAGGTGGGACAGGAAGAGGAACCCCAGGTAGTTCTCGTCATGCTCTCTTATGGCTTTCCCATCTGAACCTGTGGGGTTTTTCCCGGAGTGGCTTTGAGTCCTGGTGGGGCCGGCGCTGCTGGTAGACTGATGCTTGAAGTGGATGGGGAGGTGACGGCCCCTGGGGCGTGGGCAGCAGTGTCTTTGTGGCTCCTGCGACTGCTTTCCTCCTGACGGGCCCTCCTCCGTCCCCTCCTCCGTCCCCTCCTCCGTCCCCTCCTCCGTCCCCTCTGGCTAGTCCTGTCCTCCTGCTCCTCCACATCCATGAGTCCCTCACCAGGCACCGTGCGCTGAGTTCCCGTCTTCATTCCGTGAAGAAAACCCCACAAAGGTGGGGCTCCCTGCAAAGTGCTCTCGCACCCACAGCAGCTAGTTTGGATTTCACCGTACCTGCCACCCCTTGATCCTGCACTCCGAGATTTTTATGCTTTGTCCTGTTGGCTCAAGTCCAGACTCGGATTGTACTCGTGATGTTACCATGTCAACCATGTGCACTGCTTGTAGTGTCCCAACGGTGGGACCACATAGCGGTGGAGAGTGAGAAGGAACACAGCACAAGTGGGGAACCACATTTTGGCCTTAGAATGCACAAACTGTGTGTTTTCTGGGCAAAACTGTTCAGTGTCTTCGGTAAGCAATGCCTAAAATTCATGATTCCGACTCAAGGCGTTTCTCTACTTCTGACAAAAGCCACTTACAAAATCAGTCAAGGAAGAATTGCACAGGGGCGCCTGGGTGGCTCAGTCGTTAAGCGTCTGCCTTCGGCTCAGGATGTGATCCCAGAGTCCTGGGATCGAGCCCCACATCGGGCTCCTCCGCTGGGAGCCTGCTTCTTCCTCTCCCACTCCCCCTACTTGTGTTCCCTCTCTCTCTGGCTGTCTCTCTCTCTGTCAAATAAATAAATAAAATCTTAAAAAAAAAAAAAAGGAAGGATTGCACAGTGATCCAAGCTATTAAAAATGTACTGGCCATTCTTATTCTTGACCCTTGATGCCACAGGGTTTGCAAAAAGTGGAATTTGCCTTGAGTGAAGATGCCTGTGGCCAGAGAAGTGACCCCAGAGATCTGGGCTGGCTCATTCCTGAGGCAATGCTGTTCCTCAGGACTCTGGTTGTCATGAGGACCCTTCCATCCGGTTGGAGATGTACCTCAGCCTAGACCCTTCCCTTTCTCCTCTAGGCTTCTTCAGCTGCCCCCACCAGCTCCTGAGGCATGTTTTTCCTGCTTGCCTCAGTTTTCTTTATGCTGAGCCAGGACTCAGTGAATGGTGGAATTAGTGAAATGATCCATTCATAAGAATGAACTATAGAAAATAATATGAAACAAACTAGTTATCACATATGAAATGAATACCAAAGCTGCAAAAAGTACACACCATTGCACCTCAGGCAAGTGAAAAGGAGGACGTTGGTAGACCCCCAATCCCCAGAACTTAAGCCAACATCAGGGACACATCTGACACGTGAGGAGGGATAGCAGTGGTAGTTATCCATACTTTGGGTTCAGACCTTCCACCAGAATCTTTCTCGGAGGAGACAGTGAGAAGGTGCTTATGTGGGGACAGGTTGAATTGAAGGTTCTCATGCTCCAGCTTCTCCTGGAGGCTCGTTCCCTCCTTCCCTCCTTGCTTGTGTCTGAAAGTTACAGGTGGGGCTGAGTGAGGTCTGTCTGACAGGAGACTGCGAGAATGCTCAGGAAGAACATTCTGTGCTTGGGCTGTGGCGGATCTAGCCAGTGGCTGTCCATGTTGTGACCTTTAAAGAGTTTCAAATAAATTCGCTGGGTGTGTCATTAAAAGGTACTTACTAGTAGTCTGCCACGTGAGGTCATTAATGTTTACTAAAGCTTGGCGTGCAGAAACCAAGAACCAGCAGCGTCTGCAGAGAAGTCCGAGCGCCAGGCTTGACCACGCTGCAGGGTCCCTGCCCACCCTCCAGAGACCGCCCACTGAGATGGCTGCAAAGGGGGAGGGACCTTGATGAGTCACACCCCCCGCGAGTGTGGCGCCAGGCTGATCCAGGCTTTTCGTGGTGCAGTATGTCATTGTCCGCTTCAGGGCTGCGTTGCTGCCGGCCCAACGTCGTCAGCGTCAACTGCTGCTGCTGGAGGTTCAGTTACTCACTTGTGCCGTGTGTGGAGGCAGATTGACACTGAAGCACGTGTGGTCCCAGAATCCCAATGCTCGAGTCCCAGCCCCAGGTGCCCGTGGTTCACAGCTGGCTCTGCTCCATTCACCACATGGACAGGAGCCAAACCATGTGCCTGCCGTTGTCTGTGAAGTTGAACTTCAGTTTCATCATGGAGTCCTTCTTCTGGAAGCTCTCCAGGAGAGAGGGTGGCCCAGGAAACTTTCGCCCTTCTTCAGCCAATTGTGGCCAAAACTTCCAGCGTCATTGCCCTAACGTGACTCAGTTTCCTCTGGCATTCAGCCCGCTGAGCGGGGGTGTGCATCCATCAGGAACGTCCATTTCCTTGCAGGAGCACAGCTCTGAGCACCATCTCTGCGGGGGGTGGGGGGTGGGTGGAGCTCGCCTCTCTGTTTCTTGCTCTGGTCCATCTATCTGCGTCCAGCCTGACAGATCTGCCCCAGGCAGCACACGGCTGCAAGCTGGCTTCCCATCACAGAGGCCTTACAAGAGTCCCTCCTGCAAGCCGGCCCCACGTCTTCTCCTGTGTTGGCTCCAGTTTGCCCTCCCTGTGTCCTAGGACTTGGAGAATCTCACCCTGCACTCATTCTCCATGAGTGGGCTGCCCTTGCTTCAGAAGACCGCTGGTCACAGACGAGGGAAGAGCAGGCAGGGCTGAAGGTCCCATCAGACCACACACAGGTTAGGAGGCCTTGGTGCTGTGACTCCATGTTTCTGTCTCACGTTAGCACAGAAGAGGGGCCACAGCCTCTTCTCAGGGAGACCCAGGTCACCTCTCCAAGCCTCCTATTCTCTGAGCTTTCCTGCTCAGGATCTAAAACAGAAAAGAAGAGGCCGTTGTGTGTCTCTGTCTAGACTGTGCTTCATCTCTTCCAATCTGAAAACCTTAAACGGGCGGCCCAAGCTCCCAGTGCCCAAACTGGCTTCGCTCTGCTCTGATGCCCCAAGAAGGCTGATAAACAGGGTTTCTTGTCCTGCACAGGTTCTCAGACATTTTGCAGCTTGTTTTCATTCTCAGCACAGAATGTTTTCTTCTTAGAGCATCCGCTCCTCTCCCTGTTCTTCCCCCTCTCCCAGGGACTTAAAAACCCAATTTGAATTTGCTCAAATAGCTTTAAAATTAAAGTTTACCTACTGCTTTCCACACAGATCACAGTCTTGCAGGATGGGATATTTTCAGTGTTATCATAAAGGAGTAAATTGATACATTGGGTTATGTTAGAGTCACAACTTCTCATCAAAAGGTGCCTCTGAGAGAGAGAGAGACAAGGTGAGTTGCAGGTTGGAGAAGACATGGCCACGTATACATCTGATAAAGGACAGGTATCTAGAACACATGCTAATTACAATTTAGTAAGCCAGGGTGGCCACCCTGACAGGAAAATGGGCAGAAGACGGGCATTCAGAAAGGAAGGCGTGCGTCTGGCTGATGGATGTGAGGAAGCGTTCAGTTAGTTACAGCGCAGCGCAAATCAGGCCCGCACGTGATGCCACCAGGCACCCACCTGAGTCCCCGAATGGGGACCGTATCTGTGCTGCCTCCCCGGCCCCCTCCCACCTCTCACACTCGTCACCCAGAAAGGGCTCAAGGAAAACAGCTGGAGGGGGTGCCACCATTAAGGTCCACGTGTAGGACAGCGGCCACCCTATTTTTACAGGCTCCAAAGGAGGGTCGGTGCAAAAATTCACCAAGTCTAGCCTGCAGCTGCCCCTCCTACCAGCAGGGGCTTCGCCTCCATACCACCTGTCAGGTGAGGGCTGCCTTTGGAGGTGCGGGGCCTGAGGACATGCCACAGGTGCCGTCTCTATGAGGGCCCGGTGCTCGCGGCGGCCCCCTCGTCTCCTGTGTCCCCAAGAACAGGCCTTCAGTGCGTTTTACCCAAAGAACCGTCCCGTGCGTGTGGGGGGCAAGGGGTGGCCAGGGATGGTGACAATGCCCCTGAACGCTCCTCGGTTCCAGATTCCACTGCTAAAAGCTGGGTGGCAGCCGCCGCGACCTTCCCGCCGTGACCTTCCCGCCGTGACCTCCCTTGAGAGCAAACTGGACATGCATAGCACGTACTTTTGAAAAGCTGCGGTTTTCAGGCCTGGCGGCCACTGTCAACACCCCCACCACCGGATACCCTGTGCTCAGCTCTGTGTTTGCAGCTGTGGCTCCCACATGCTCATGGACCAGCCTGCATCACTGACCACGGAAGAATCTCTAATCAGCCGTCACACTGGGGCCGTGGCTGTGGCCGACCCCCTCCCTCCGTGCTCTACGGAGAGCCGAGAATGCTGCACCATGATGATTACACTGACCACAGCACAGATGTCCCCAGAGGCCGTCGGTGGGCTCAGCACAGGTTCTGTGCCACAGGGCACCCCGTGAGTGTTCAGAGGACTGGCCAGGTGGAGTCCACTGTCCAACTTTCACGAGGCTCACCGGGCAGAGGTGGGGCGGGGACTGATGTTAGGGGCAGGAAGTAATATTTCTAGCATTATAGGCGCAGTTCATTGTGTAAAGAAATGCTTCAGGTCGTTGCCATAGAGACAGCAGAAGGGGGAAAGTTGTAGAGGCTGGATTTTGTTTGCTGTCCTTGGGTTGTCCGCAGATCTGAGCACTAAGGTATGGGTGTGCTTAAAGTTATTTGAAAAATGTTTCTAAGTTGAATCTCCTTAAATTACACAAGGAAGAGAGAGAAAAGGAGCACAAGATTCAGACTTTTTCCAGAGAGGGGAGCTGGGACGTTCAGCTCAAGCCCCATGTCCCCATGCACATCCCCATGTCCACTGGCCACAGCTCACAGGCCTGCTGCCCCCAGGCTCCGTCTCAAGAGAGGCCCCAGGGGGTGCGGCACCCACACACACCTCTTCGCAGAATCCCTGTAGCTCTGAGTGGAGAATGCCAGTGCCCAGTGGGCTCCTGGCACGCGGCAGTCCTTGGGCAGGTCCGGGGCGTTGTCCACAAGCACTGCCGAGGCACAGCGGGCCCAGTCACCTAATGCCACTCACGATGTGGGGCACACACGCTGTAGGGGTCGGGTTTCTAGCCAGCTGCTTCGCAGACACCGATGACGGCACCCACCCCATGGGCGAGCCCTGCCCGAGCCCCCGACTCTCTGCGGCTCCTCGCAGGTGAAGCGGTGTCTGAGAGGGCACAGCAAGGTGTGCACACCCCTGACCGCGTGCGCTGAAGGGCTTCCTGAGTGATGAGTTAGTCGTTAGAGACAGAACTTGAGAGTGAGTCCGGCGCTCATGCTGCTCTCCTCTGCACGGTAGCAGCAAAGAGAAGGGGAAGGAGCCACGCGTCTCGAATGCGGGGGGGGGGGCAGGTGTGCAGGGGAGCAGGCCTGCGGGCACAGAGCGGACTCAGTGCTCAGCGGGGGTTCCGCAGCTGCCCTGAGTCTGCAGGGCTGCCCAACTGGCAGCAGCCGCCATGTCAGCGCCCAGAGTAACAGACACATTGAAATGATGTCACTGCTCTTCCCTGTCATCTGGCCGTGAATGAGTTTTTTAAAAAATTTGGTGTATTTGAATTCCATCTTTAAGTGGTGAGTTATCAAACTGACTCTGAATTCAGTCTTCAGAGTACCCGAGCTTTCCTCTCTGCTCTGATTGAAGCTGTAATGTGGGGACCTCCCACTCTTGAGGCCTCGTCGGCTGAGGCCCCTCTTTGCAAACCTTTCCTTTCTGGGGTTGAGTTAGGCACTGCCAGATGCCACCTTGTGAGGGGTACTGTCCAGAGTCCTCAGGACAGGTTAGCGCTGTGTCCTGCTGTCCTCCGAGGGCGGCCTTTGATCCGACAGAATGTTCTGGCTCTTCCCTATTCTTATCTCCTTCTCTTGCCCCAGAGTCTGGCTCGCTCAGCTTCTCTCGGAGGCGTGGGGAACGCTGGAGAGGTAGCGGGCAGGGGCTGAAGGGCCTGCCGTACATGCCTCTGGGTCTTTTGACACAAGTGTCCAGGCCCAGGGAGAGGTACTGTGACCGCAGTGACTGGGGAGCCGCACTGGCCTCCTGGTCATGCCCCGTGATGCCCAGAGGTGAGATCTGTAGCTGCTTTGTGGAGAGCAGGTTGGAAGAGGGCCCAGGCCCTCAATGTCCTTGCCACTTGGAAAGGGCTGTGGTGTGGGGAGTCCATTCTGCCATGTGACCTCTGACTTCCAAGGCATCCAGTGAAATCAAAGATGAATTTAGTATGGGGTATTTCTGGATATCAAGAAAGTCCCCGTTTAAAGGAAAGTGTTTCATTTGGCTGATTATTTTCTTTATTTATTTTTAACTTATTTTGAAGTTTGAGGTGGAGAGATTAGGCTGACTGGGCCAAGATGGTGGGTGCAGGCTGTGGGTGCGGCCAGTACTCACCTAGAGCACGTGGCTCTCAGTGCAGATTTAGAGGATAGTGGACAGGCCTTTGTCTATGGGGGTGGGGCCTTCATTTGGGCCATGTGCATTCACCATGTCCAGCGGAGCTAACAGGAAGGGAAGTAGATGGTCCAAACCCCCTGAGGGTGTCTAACACCTTTGTCTCCCTCAAGAGCCTGTGTCTATGCAGCAGAACGTGTGGACATGCTGTGTTGAGTGCACTGTGCTGCCTGGCCTGGCTATCTGAGCCCCCACCTCTGCCCAGCTGTCTGACTTGGCCCCTCTGCAGGGATCAGGTGCCCCAGGGTGGGGAGCTTCTGTACCCTGGATGCCAGCACCACCGCATGTCTCCTGTAGGAGCACTGCACTGCCCTCTCCCTGCCCAGGGCAACAGCCTGGGCTGAGCCCACCACACACCTATATACGACCCTGGTGCCTGGCCACAACAGGAGACTTACTGTCCCCACCTCGGAGCCTCTCAGGTGAGGCAGCAGGCGGGAGGGCGAGCTTTCCACTGTCCCCACCAGCACCATTTCCCAGGTCCCTGTGAAGAGAGGAGGAAGGGAGTCTACGGGAATGTGCCAGCAGGGGAGCTCGTCTCATTCATGCTCTGAAAACACAGCCAGGCTTGGGGAGCTTCACCCCTTGAGCTGGTGCACTGAGGCTCCCTTCTCTGGTGCGCTGTTCCTGGTTTTCCTGCTCCGAGACACACCGGGGATCTCAGGAGACCCCTGTCTTTTCCGGTTCACAGTTGGAGCCTTCATGACAGAGCAGTTTGGATCTTTTGGAGAAGCCTCAAGGAGACAACCAAGGCTTTTGGGCTTCTCCCACCTTTGAAGACAGCACCATCGGGTGCTTGTCAACGTTAAAGACAGCAGTGCTTCGATTTAAGCCTGGCTCTGGCTGGCAGCCCTGATGGACACCTGAGGGTATGCTGGCCCATGGTGGCCCCTGCATGCTTCCCTGGGCCCCTGCCAGGGCTCTGAATTTAAGCACCCGCGTGTACTCACACGACGTCTAACAGAGTAAGATAGCATCTCCCTCGTCCTCAGAACCCACCGAGGAGGGAGGAACAGGGAAATGCACCTCTCTTCTGGTTTCTAGTTTGAGGTCTTGGGTGGATCCTGGAGGAGGAGCCTTGAGGTCCCAGGGAGGCCATGGACTGAAGTGCTTGGAGAAAGCATGAGAGTGGAACAGATGTGGATACCATCGGGATCCCAGTGCACTGGTCATGGACACCAAAGGAACACATTCGAAGAACACCTGGCATCTCCTCTGGAAGAATGTGCTTCCTCAAACAGCAGGGCAGGCTCTGTGCTATCTGTGTTCAGCTCATTGACCAGGGAGTCCCTGCCCATCTTTGTGCCTCTGAATCTGACCCCTGGGGAGAGAAACTGGATGAACATGCCTCACTATGAGGACTCTGGCTCTGTTTCATGGGGTGGGCTTTAGTGGGTCTCAACCCAACACTTGTTCATGGAGGAGTGGGTCGCCCCTGCCAGAGCCTTTTGGAGATGTGTGCCTGGCCCTCTTCCCACTCGTTCCTTCATTCATTCCTTTCCACCAGTGTTTGTGAGACCACACCGTGGGCCAGGTTTGGCTCTCATGGGCAACACATGTGTCTTCACTTGACCTCCAGCTGCCAGGCTGCCTGCTTCAGGAGCACAAGTGAGGGAATGACACGAGCACAGTGAGGGGACGAAGGCCACCCAGAGGATGGCATGCCCTGGCCAAAACAGGATCATGTGCAGAAGGTGGTCTGGCAGAGGGAGTAGAAGGGAGAATGCCTACGTCTGGTTGGAGCAGCCAGGACTCCATAGGACCTGCTGTGTCAGCCCCTTGCAGTCTGAATAGTAAATGGTGTGATGGGGGCGCCAGGCTTAGAAGAGCCATCTCCGAGCCATGAGATTGAAACGTCACATTGTGAAGACCTCGTAACACACTATCTGTAGGAAGTGCCTGGTAAGTGAATGCACCTCACTTTGAATAGTGAACATTAACAATGAACAGATAAGTTTTCAACTCCAGATGTCTTATTTCCTCTGCCAGATTAGAAAGTTTCGTCCGTAGCTTGACAGGCTTAGGGGTACTGTCCACCTTACACGGAAGATTGTGACACTCCATATGGGACACAGCTGCTGATTCAGGGGCAGTGATAGCCACAAGCCCTGGAAGGGGGAGACTTACATCCTAACCAGATGACCTCCTTCTAGATTGCCTTCCCAGAGCATGAAATGCAGATGTCCAAGTGTAAGAGTGGTCAGGCTAAGACTTGACGTGAATTTAAGGAAGGACAGTAGTTCCTGGTGAATCCAGCTGCGGTCAGCTGGTCTGTGCCATCACCGAGTCAGCGGGGTATGTGAAGGCAGAGATGCTAGTGACGTGCCAGCATCTGGACCAGCTGTCCTTCGGCTTTCCAGTCAGTTTCCACATGTCGTTGAACCTGGGCAGGGGAGGGGTTCATCTGCCCAGAGGCTGTTTTTGCCCCCACCACATGGGACCCCAGGGCACCTCGCTGGCAAACACTCAGAGCCACGCGCCGGCTCGGCTTCCTGGAAGGCAGGGGCTGGTGAGAGAGGGCGGTGGGAGGGTGACCCGGACCCCCCCACAGACTGAATCAGAACAGCACGGATCTCAGAGTCTTTGCCCTCCGGCTGCCAGGGAGCTGGAACGCTCAGGAGCGAAGCCAGGACACGGCCCTGGGCCCCAGCAGCTCTCTGCTAGTGGAGGGGAGAGGCACAGACAGTGACCCCAAGTAGAGCTTACCGGAAGTGAATGGGACCTGCACACCTGGGCAGCCCAGGGAGTTAAGAAGCCATTCTGTTGGAGAACAAGGGTCCTTCATGACAACAGCTCTGAGGAGGCCGAGGGCCACAGTCATTCAGCTCAGAAGTGCAGGAGACCCATACCGTCCATGGCTGAAGGCCCTGCCTTGCTGCCCGGAAAGAGGCACCCGAGGCCTGACTGCCCTTCCCTCAGCCACAGAGGAGCAGGAGGGGTGGAGGTGGGCCCCTGTGTGCACACATGTGTTTCCGTGTGAATATACATGTGGATGCATGTGTACACGTGTGCATGTGACTGAGTTTAGCAGGAGTGTGTACACATATATGTGCATCTGTGGTATGTGTGTGAGTACATCTCCCATACTTCATTGACTCCATGCCTCACTGACCCCGTGCCTCAGTGCCCCGTGTGCCTCAGTGCCCCCGTGTGCCTCAGTGCCCCCGTGTGCCTCAGTCACCCCTGTACCTCAGTCACCCCCGTGCCTCAGTCACCCCGTGTGCCTCAGTGACCCCGTGCCTCAGTCACCCCATACCTCAGTCACCCTGTGCCCCAGTCACCCCATCCTTCAGTCACCCTGTACCTCAGTCACCCCGTACCTCAGTCACCCCGTACCTCAGTCACCCCGTGTGCCTCAGTCACCCCGTGTGCCTCAGTGACCCCGTGCCTCAGTCACCCTGTGCCTTAGTGACCCCGTGCCTCACTGTCCCCCCAACCCCAACACCCCTCTGCGTCCTCATCAGTTTCAGCTCAGTGCTCCTAGAATTTGTGCAGGCTTCCTGCCAGGGACCACACTGGGTACTTCGGGGAAGGAAGAGCTCCCCGCAATCTCACATGCTGTTTTTCTTTTCCGGGCAGTCTCATCTCAATTTCTTGAACTCCTCTGTCCTTGTTGCCCTCCTGGGAGGCTTCCTCTGCCTGCCGACCCACTATCTGCTTGCTCGCTAACCTCTGCCTCTCCCACTCACCCCCTGAGCCACCCTGCTGGTCTGCCGTGTGCCACAGGCACAGCTTTTCACCTCCCACTGCGTCCTCTGGGCCACTGGGAAGGAAACCACTTGTCCTTGGAGGGCCATCATGTCAACAACTAACAAAAATGTAAGCAGTCCAAGTCGGGGTGCTGTCTACTTGGGCTGGACACCCAGGATCCTGTTAGAATGGCAGCCTCTCAGAGGCACTGATGGTCCAGTGCTCTTACAACAGGGGCTCTGGGGCACGGAGCTGACCCTGGGCCGCAGGCCTTCCCGCTGTGCTCCATCTGCCGCCTTCCAGCTCTGCTGTCCCTTGGTCTCTCATGGGAGGCAACAGTGGGTGTCCTTGGCCTTCCTGTTCTCTGCCGATGCTGCTGATTGGCTTTCTCTACTGGTTTAGGGTTGCGGGTTTTCCAGACTCATCTTTTTTCCATGTTCAGGATGATAAGCCCTGTTAGCCAGTGCCACTTTCTGGGAGGTGTTGAGTGGTCGCTACCACTCACGGGCTGTCCTGAGTCAGGGTGGTCTTGCTGTGATTGACCCCATGAAGCTCCAGTGGCAACACCTAATATGTATTTGTGTGTGAGTGTGTGTTAGGTGTGCAAGGATTTTAACCTTATTACAAGCATTTGAATGTCTATAAGAGAGAATGTTATGATCGTTTTTGTTGTGGAGATTGTGGGACCACGCACTTCAATTTTATAGTCCTTCTGGGCTTTATTCCAATGTACTATTTTTCTAGGTTTTCAGGAAAAGTTGTATCCTGCCAGATTCATGG
The DNA here is from genome assembly GCF_002007445.2 of Ailuropoda melanoleuca. Classification (NCBI taxonomy): domain Eukaryota; kingdom Metazoa; phylum Chordata; class Mammalia; order Carnivora; family Ursidae; genus Ailuropoda; species Ailuropoda melanoleuca. Next base: position 211,974,500 of record NC_048218.1, on the reverse strand, counting down.
CTTCCGTTAACCATGATTTATGAATGTATGCATTACTGTACATTACTGACAAATTATTTATAAAGCAAAGTTTTGTATATAAAACCTTATTTCCCCATGGAATTACATAATAAAATTTGAGCTGTGTGCTGAGAAGGCAATCTTGCAGGAACCGATAGGAAATCTTCAGCCAAGCCAGCAGCAAACATGGGAAGACGGCTCATGGCAGCGTCCTTGCTCAAGAACCGTCAGTATTGATAATTTGCTTTGCTTTGCTGAGCTTTAGAACATCTGGTGACTGCAGTGATATGTGCCTCTAAAGTCTCATGGATAGAAAAAAAAAGGCATTTGTCTGTTAGGCATGTAGGCATTCTAAATCTCACGTGCAGATTATCATCTCCTACACTTGTGCGCACATGCATGTACATTCACATGCATATGAAAATGTCTGCATGCGCACCATGCAGACACAGATGCATGTGCACACAACATGTATGCACACACGTGCAGACTCAAAGACATACATGCATGCCCACACTCATGCAGATGGTATGAACACACACATGCACGTACACACATGCAGACAACATGCACACAAGCAGATACATACACAGATGCATACACGCATGCTTGTGCACACACACAGGCTCACACAGGACAACATGCATATGACATGCAAGCGCACACATGCACACCACGTGCACACACGCACAGACACAAATGTCCACACACGAGCACGTATGCACACTCACGTGTACGTACAAATGCATGCACACACATGCAGTGTGTGGAGGTCAACCTCGTGGAGGTCGAGGAGGTGGGCTCCACAGGAAAGGGGCTGTTACTCCTCTTGGGACCCCTCTGAGCAGATCCTCTTCAGCAGCCTTTTCCAAGCCATGAAGCATTTCACGTTGTGCAATTTTCAAGGTAATAGAAATATACCGCTCTCACTTCCCAGAGAGATGTTCTTGCCCTTGGTGAAGACAGTCTTATGCAGATGTTACAGAAGCCGACTTAGGTTCTTCCTCTTGCCTGTGGTGGGGCCTCCTGACCTTTGTACCTGTCCCTGTAGCACAGGGATGGGGTGGGGAGGTGGGGGGCTGCAGGAGCTGAGGGAGCACGCCTTGTCTCAGCAGACGGCTCACCTGCCCTGCATTTCCCTCCACCCGCGTCTGCGGCGTGTCGGCTGCTGCTCTCGTCCTCTCGGTCCACCTTGAGCAACCCTCTGCTTCTACACGTTTCTCTGGAAGTTCCGCGTCCACCTGACTGAAGTTCGTGAGTGATAGAAGGTTCTGCTTTGGAAGGAAGAGGCATGTGGGAGGGCCTTTCAGAGTAAAGTGTGTGTGGTGCTGCCGCCTGGAGGCCTTCCTGGGTTCTCCCAACCCTGCTGTGTCCTGCTTACCGTGTTAGAAGTATTCGGTTGACTTTAACTCATTCCACACCATCTCCTTCCTGGACTGCGATGCCCAAGAGGATGGCCTGTCAGCGTCTGCTCCTGGGAGAGCCCTCATGGCTGGGCTTCTGGTTCAGATGGCCTGCGAAACCACGTCTCAGATGTGTCCCCAAAGTTTCACAATACGCGCAACGAGCAGGCCAGAACAGACAAATAAATAAGAATAAGGAAAATCGGTGGTTGGTCCTAGAGAAAACGGACAGTCCCACAGAAGTGGAGTCTGCTTGGGTCACTCCTTATCCTTCGCAAAACAGGATACGGGACAGTCTTACGTGAGTGGCTCCCTGGGGGAGTTCCTTTGCGTGAAGATGCAGGGGTGCAAAGCAGAAGGATGGTGAACAGGCAAAGATACTTTTCTGCAGAACAGATGGAAGTTTAGTCAAAATGTAGACCACAGGGAAAATAAAAGGTCACCTGTGAGAACTGGAGCAGGAGGGAGGCCCACTGAGAGCAGAGCATCCAAGGGCAGCCTTCCCGAGGGGGTCTCTACCAGTTTGCACGCAGGAGAGGGTCTGAAGAGGACACACGGGGCGGAGTGGGCGGGGAACCGCTGGGCAGCCGTTTTTGGAAGAGTCTGAGGCTGAGGTCCTTCAGCAGAGTGTTGGGAATGGACTCTCAGGCAGAGAGTGGGTAAGACAGGGAGCATGGACGTTTGGCAAAGTTGCAGGATGAGACGAGAGAGGCCTCAAGGACAGTCTTGGTCTGCCTCCTTGAAGACGGACAGCTGGGTTCCGGAAGCGGAGGCGCCGCCGCACGTGTACGGTAAAGTCGTCCTCAGGAGCAGCTCTCGGTCGGGAGGAGCGTGGAGGAAGCAGCTGTGATCAAACGTTTGTTACATCAACTGATGGACTTGGGCTAAAGCAGGGCTCGGAGGAAGGGCCACAGCCTTTCTTGCCTACACTACTTTATAGGTGGGGATGCTCTCAGCTGAGAGTAAGGAGACCCTACCATGCATGAAGCAGCCATAGGTGCCCCAGCAGGAAGCTGGAAATAGACGCCTGCTGACCGGGCCAGGCGCAGCTATGTCAGCGAAGACCCACACTTACGCTCCTGTGTTCCGTGGTCCTTAGCACATTGGTGCTTCTTCACCCTTACCCTTGCTACCTGATGACCCTAATGTCTGTGCTGTTCAGGCATCACATTTGTGATAAATGAGGGAGGAACAGAGACAAAGGAATTTTCCTTGAGTGGTTTTTGTTTTATAGCAAAGGAAACGAGTTTCCACCCGAGCCAGCACATCTCTCCCCAATACACTGCTGTCCTTTTCACCAGCCAGGATGGGTCACCACTGACCCCCAGGTGAGCATCTGGCTCTTCTAGCCGTGGTGGGGAGTTAAGGGCCAAGAGAGCAGATGGTGCAGGTCAGCCCTCAAGAGTTGTCCCCCAGTCACCTGAAACAGAAAGGTTAGGAGTGAATGAGTAAAGCATACAAGTCAAGAAGTTGGAAAAAGAACAAGACAAACTTGAGGAAAGCATAAGAATTAAGTGATAAAAGGGCATCTGGGTGGCTCAGTCATTTGAGCGTCTGAGTCTTGATTTTGTTTGGGTCAGGTTGTGATGTCAGGACCATGAGATCGAGCCTTGTGTTGGGCTCCGTGTGGAGCGTGGAGCCTGCTTAGGATTCTCTCTCCCTCTCCCCCTGCCCCCCCCCACTCATTGTGTGTGTGCTATCTCTAGAAAAAAAAAAGAAAGAAGGGAAAGAAGAAATAATAAAGAAACAACAGAAATTAACAGATTAGTTAATTATGGAGAGTCAGTAGAATTGAATAACAGTAAGAGCCAGTTCTTTAGGAGGAAAGAACTAGAAAATGAACAAACTATCAGCTAGCCTTGTCAAGAAAAAAGAGATAACACAAACACGCAAAGTTAGATGCAAAACGATATTAAAAATAGAATAATGTAATAATAGTAAAGAAGATAATCAAAGAAACAAGAAATAAAATCTGACCAGAGACAATGGAGGCTGCCCGCGCAGATCACAGCTGCCATAGGATTTCGGGTTCATCCCATGCCCTCCTGGCCAGCCCAGCCTCGAAGCACCAGACCTATTGGTCTTACAGGTAAATTATTTCAAGTCTTTAAGAAATGGGTAATGTCAGTGCCATTTAAAGTATTCCAGGTTATAGATAAATATTGAAAGTTTTCAAGTTAAACACTTTGCTTCATAGCTTTTTAGTAAAACAGCAGAATCCAGAAATAGACTCAAATACATATAGAATTCGAGTGCGATGAAGATGGCCTTTTAAATCAATAGGAAGAAGACACATTGTTCAATAAATTGTGTTGTAATTGTTTTGGGGAAAAGTATCTGAGTTCTTATTTTTTGAAGCAAAAATGAATTTCAAATGGATCAATAACTTAAATGAAAGTAATATAAAAAGTTTGTAGTAGAAAGCTTGAGTTTGATTTATATTGTAGGAGGCCTTTTTAATTGTGATACAAAACTAAGAAGCCATGAATGGAAAGAGTGGTACATTTGATGATACAAAACGTTTAAAAAATTGAAAAGAAAAAGGTATAAAAAAAGTTGCAAGAGTAGAGGACTGGCAAAGACCCAACCTTTCAAGTGTGGAGATGTCATACAAACAAACGTGACAAACGGTACAAGGCAGCTGGAACATGGCAGAGCTGGCAGCAGGCAGTTTGCATAAACAGGAATATGAGTCACCTATAACTATATAAAACATTCAGCCTCGTTCATAATTGAAGAAACAAACCAAAACAACAACGAGACAGAATTTCTTAACAGATTGACAAAAATAAGACTTTTGGTGATGCCTGGTGATGGTGAGAGGTGCAGAACATAAGAAGTCTCACACACAGTTGATGAGAATATAAATTGGCACGACTTTCCAGGGGAAAACACTTGTCATTCTGTCTTCAGTTCTAAGTTCATGTGTCATTTGACCTACTACTCCTCCCATCAGGAATCGACCTATGCTTTACTCGCAAATTAGCCAGGACGTCTGTGCAGAGTATTCTCGGTGTTATCTGTAGTGGCCAACAACTGGGGAGAAACCAGGTATTTTTCCATAGTTAAATATTCCTGATGAGCTGCTATCAAGCTTCTTTGGATCCTCTTTCCTTCTGCCTTCCCCCAGCTCCACCCCACCTGGAGCTCTCTGCCTCGGGCTGGGTCATCTTCCCACCCCAACACCCCACCTCACTCTCTGACTGTCTAACCCTTATATTCCCTTTCCGACCTATCCTAAGTATTTCTTCCTCAGACAACACCGCCCCTGACGCTCTGAACACTTTAGTCCTGGGTGAGCACCGCCTTATCCTGCAGCCCATCCTGCTGCGAGCAGCTGCTTGGGTGCTGGGGGCCATGCTGAGCCCGGGGCATGGTGTGGGCTTCCCGTGCACATGCCACCCTGTCCTCCCTCTCTCACTCTCTGAGCAGCTAGGCCTTTTCTTTGTTGCTTCCCCTTTTCTGTTTATGTCCATATTCTAAGTTGCACCTGTTTCCCGCATGGCCTGTGTTCCTTGTCATTGATCTCTGGGATAAGCAGGAATAACACTTAGGGCCTATTTTAAAGAGTTAGTAGTGCTATATGTTTGTAGCCAGAGAGGCTCCTTCTACAAACTCTGTCTCCTGGCTGGAGCTGACATGCCTATGAGCATGACGTCAGTTGTGGGAGTGAGTCCTCAGGCAGTCTTGGCTCTCAGGAGGGCAGCGTGGCCAGCAGCATGGGCTAGTGAGGCAACAGCCAGCATTCGCAATCGTGGGCTCGCTCCTCTAGTTGGGTCAGGGTACATTTCAGAGGACATCCTGGAGGGCAGCCATCCAGTGGCCAGTTGTCAGGGGCTGTGACATGGTGGACAGCAGAAGGCATTGTGAACTCCCTGGAGGCGTGACCCCTTGCTTCCTCTCTCTTTCACGGCTGCCCTGTCAGCACATGCTCACCCACTCCCCCTGCTTTCCACACCTCCACCAGCCTCTCCACCCGCCCACGCAGCGCTTCACGCTGTGTCCTAGGTGCAGCTGAGCTCTTGTCTCCACGTCCTGCTACTGTCTCTGCGCCAGCAGGCATGGCCACAGGCTTTGTGACGTATGTGCTGATGCATCCCCACTGTGGTGCTTGGGATTCAGTCGGACCACAGCAGTGGTGAGCGCAGCCGTGGGATTGAGCACTGTTGGATCAGGACACCAGGGGGCTCTCAGACCCTGACCCTGAGCACAAGCAGCTTCCCAGGAGGGCCTGGAAGGTTGGGTGCGCACATGCATGTGTGGGTGCGTGTGTATGCATGTGTGCACGGATACACTTATGCTGACGTGATGGAAAAGTAAAGCAGACTGCTCCTATGGTTAGTTGGGTTTTGACCCAAGTGAGGAAGGACGCTGCGACCCCGTGACATGGGGAGAGCGGTGGTGAGCTGTCCACATGGAGACAGTTTTTTCCCATTAAGAAGGAGAAGCAAGTAGGAAAGAAGTCCCAGCATGCGTAGATGAGGCTCACAGACTCATAGAGGTATCTGTGAGAAGTGGTCTCTAGGCCAGAGCAGGACGGCGGCATGGGGCTGCAGGGTGTGTAGGCCTGATGAGCCTCTTTCTGTGGTTGGGACCGTGGTTAGAGGGGAGAACATGGCGGGGTGGCGGGGGGGAAGGGTGCGCAGAGTGAAACCCTGAGGGGTGGAGGACCCCTGTGATGAAGGACACACAGAAGGTAGAATTCAAGGCTGTTATCTGAGAGAGCATTTCTGGGCAGATGGCAAAGGAAAAAGCATTGGCCAAAATAATGAGGTGCTGGCAGACAGGAGGTCTTTGGGGAGGGAAGGGTTTCAAGAAGTACAATGAAATTGCTGATGGTCGACTATTGACCGAGTAGATCATTGTTATCAACTGTTCCATTGAAATCCGGACAGAAGTCTGGCCTCTCCCTTCAGATTCTCCTTTGGTCTGCAAGTAAAATGATATTCTGCTCATAGAGATTATTCAGAGTCCTAGGAGCGGCAAGGTAATGTTTCTCCTCCATCCTGGCTCCTGGAGCTTCACGAGGGTGGTGATGTGAAAAAAGCATCCTCTTGCTTTTTGTTTCCACAACTTTGAGAGCCACACGCACCAGGAGGCCCTGTGGGTGGAGGCCACAGGCTGTTTGCAGAGAGGGATGCTCTGGGAGTAAGGCTGGCACCTCAGAGGGTCTCCTTGGTGATGCCCGGCGATTGGTTGGCACCTGCAGTCCCCAAGTCCACGGGTGGCCTCTTGAGGCTATGACACCAGCAAGAAGTGCCTCCCCTCCTGTTTCAGAAAGAAAAGCCCAACTGGTCCTTCCTGTCTCCCCTTGCCTGCAGTTTAGGGTTTGGGAGAAGGACTGGCACACACTGGGGGTGGCAGGCAGGCAGTCATGTTGCTGAAGAGCTGGTCCTTTGGCTACAGATGTCTGTGTGCGGGGAGTGATATGTAGCCTCTGATGTCAGGGTTAACAGATTTGTCGGAGACCTGGGCCACTGGGGAGGGGCAGAGCGGAAGCCCTCACGAGAGCCTGAAAGGGAAAGGAGAGGGCTTGGGGACAGACACAGCCAGCTCCCCACCTGGCACATCCCAGGCCAGGCCATGCGGGTCGCCGGAGCTCAAGAAGTCTGTCCTTGAGGGCTGCCACTACCCCCCTCCAGTGTGCCGTGTGGCCGGAGCTACTCATTTGTGGTGGTGACACTGTGACAGCAGGTGCTGGCACCAAGGGATTCAGGAAGCTGGTTCTCCTTTCTATTGAGTGTCTCCCTTCTCCCCACGTAGCCTGCAAAGCAAAGGTTATGACGAAGGCAAGACCCCCCCCACCCCGCACTGGGTCACGGGCCAGTTATTTCAGACTTGCTCAGAGTATTTCTAGAGCATCTCATAAGAAAGGAGTATGCCAAGGCCAAGCGCTCTGATGCAGGGGGAGCTACCAAAACTGGAGCCCAGCAATGCTCTGGTGATGAGATGCTGTCCCCCCTCCTCTGAGCAGAGGGCTGAGCACAGGCCTCTGCAGACCAGGCCGTGAGATCCATGCTCCTGCGTAACACAGCAGAGCCTGCCGTGTGCAATCTTACACATGCAACATGGGAAAAGGCAGGGAGGGAAATACATAGCAGCCTTGGGAAGCTGGACCAAGGCCTGTAATTGGGGTAGCGAGCCATCGTGCAGAAGGGAGGCCCTTGCCCCCAGAAAGCACTGCCAACACACAGCAGACCTCAAATCTATGGCTCTAAGCATTTAACCTGAGGTTCCATGGGTTGGCTGGTGGCCTTTCTGCTCTGCGTATTTGGCCAGTGGCTCTGTGAGCTGGTTTTGGCAGGCAGTCAGTGGGGGTGATGGGGTGATGGGGCCACTGTCACCATCTTGCAGTCTCGCACAGATGCTTGCATAGGGGTCTTGAGGTTCCCCAAAGCAGCGGGAAGGCCAGTGCTAGAGTGTGATTGTTTATATATTTTATTTTTATTTATTTTTTATTTTTATTTATATATTTTTTATTATCTTACGTTAGTCACCATACAGTACTTCATTAGTTTTTGGTGTAGTGTTCCATGCTTCATCAGTTGCGTATAACACCCAGTGCTCCATGCAATACGGGCCCTCCAAACACCCATCACTGGGCTAACCATCCCCCCACCCCTCTCCCCTCTGAAGCCTTCAGTTTGTTTTCCGGAGTCCAGAGTCTCTCATGGTTCATCTCCCCCTCTGTTTACCCCACCTTAGTTTTTCCCTTCCTTCTCCTGACGTCCTCCATGCTATTCCTTATGTTCCACATGTAAGTGAAACCATATGATGATTGTCTTTCTCTGCTTGACTTATTTCACTTAGCATAATCCCTCCAGTTCCATCTATGTCGATGCAAATGGTGGGTATTCATCCTTTCTGATGGCTAAGTAATATTCCATTGTATATATGGACCACATCTTCTTTATCCATTCATCTGTTGAAGGACATCTTGGCTCCTTCCACAGTTTGGCTATTATGGACATTGCTGGCAAGTTATTAGAACTCATACAGCAATTCAACAATGTGGCAGGATACAAAATCAATGCACAGAAATCAGTAGCATTTCTATACACTGTGTAACTGAAGAAAGAGAAATTAAGGAATCAGTTCCATTTAAATAACTCTCAAAACCATAATATATCTAGAAATAAACCTAACCAAAGAAGTAAAGGATCTATACTCTAGAAACTACAGAACACTTATGAAAGAAATTGAGGAAGACACAAAGAGATGGAAAAACATTCCATGCTCATGGTTGGAAGAATAAACATCGTTAAAATGTCTATGCTGCCGAGAGCACTTTACACTTTCAAAGCCGTCCCTATCAAAATACCATTGACATTTTTCACAGAGCTGAAACAAACAATCCTAAAATTTGTATGGAACCAGAAAAGACCCAAATTGCCAGGGGAATGTTGAAAAAAACCAATGCTGGGAGCATCACAATGCCTGACTTCAAGCTATATTACAAAGCCGTAGTCATCAAGACAGTATGGTATTGGCACAAAAACAGACACATAGGTCAATGGAACAGAATAGAAACTCCAGAAATGGACCCTCAACTCTATGGTCGACTAATCTTCCACAAATCAGGAAAGAACGTCCAATGGAAAAAAGACAGTCTCTTCAATAAATGGTGCCAGGAAAATTGGACAGCCACATGCAGAAGATAAAACTTGACCACTCTCTTACACCATACACAAAGATAAACTCAAAATGGATGAAAGACCTCAATGTGAGAGGAATCCATCAACATCCTAGAGGAGAACGTAGGCAGTAACCTCTTTGACATCGGCCACAGCAACTTCTTTCAAGACACGTCACTCACTTGTGGAACATAAGGAATAGCAGGGAGATCCGTAGGAGAAGGAAAAGAATAATGAAGGGGGGATAAACAGAAGGGGGAATGAACCATGAGAGACTATGGACTCTGGGAAACAAACTGAGGGTTTTAGAGGGAAGGAGGGAGGGGGGATGGGCTAGCCCGGTGATGGGTATTAAGGAGGGTACGTATTGCATGGAACACTGGGTGTTATATGCAAACAGTGAATCATGGAGCACCACATCAAAAACTAATGATGTACTGTATGGTGACTAACATATCATAATAAAAAAAAAGAGACACGTCTCTAAAAGGAAGGGAAACAAAAGCAAAAATGAACATTTGGGACTTCATCAAGGTAAAAAGCTTCNACATCAAAAACTAATGATGTACTGTATGGTGACTAACATATCATAATAAAAAAAAAGAGACACGTCTCTAAAGGGAAGGGAAACAAAAGCAAAAATGAACATTTGGGACTTCATCAAGGTAAAAAGCTTCTGCACAGCCAAGGAAACAGTCAACAAAACTAAGAGGCAACCCACAGAATGGGAGAAGATATTTGCAAATGACATTATAGATAAAGGGCTGGCATCCAAGATCTATCAAGAACTTCTCAAGCTCAACACCCAAACAACAAATAATCCAGTCAAGAATTGGGCAGAAGACATGAACAGACACTTCCCCAAAGAAGACATACAGATGGCCAACTTTATGCTTTTAAGTGGTTTCAAAAGCTCCCCAGCCAAAAGCCAGCTTGAACCTCTGGACTTGGGAGGGAGGTTACCATGGACCCTTCAGCCCCAGTGAGCCATTAGCTGACTGAGGCCACATAAGGGGAGCCACAAGAGACAGACAGGACCACTTAATTGCTTATCCACATGACAGTGAAGAAGAGTGGCCTGTGGTGTGTTCGCCCTCAAGGTGGGGATGAGTCACAGGGCATGAGGTCAATGAAGCATTGTCTGAAATGCAGGGACATGCCCATCCTTTGGCAGACACATGCTTCTCTCTGACATCGAATCCCAGGACAAACCTGTCGGTTGGGCTCTTCGTGAAGGTAATGGTTTATATAATGGAACCCAAGGCTTCTCACTGAGGGAGAATCCATGTTTTCTGGTAAAGTTTAAAGGGCAGGTGTAAGGTCAGTTAGCATCACCCTGGAGACCTCGGCAGAACTATTCTCGGGGCACTGTTTCCCCTGCGGGGCTGCGAGCAGCATTCCCTGAGAAACACAACCTGTGCTCAGGAATTGCTTAACGCTGTTCTTTTGCATTTGGAAACTATATGCCAAGAAAATTGTTTCCGTTCTAGTGTCATCCATTGATCTGGAGCTGTTCTTTCCTGAAGCAGGGCCGACATATGTGTTTGCTTTTCAGGACCACTTCTGGTTTGGGTTGGTAAGATGACACATCTCTGGCATAGAGGGTATGTCCCCATGCACTCAAGAGGAGGTCGGCAAGCATCCATCCAACCTGTTGGAAGGAGGCAAATGATTTATATTCATGCCTAGAGGGCAGAGCCTTTGGGACCCTGCCCGTTTTACCCTTGCTTAAAGCTAGCCTTCCAGTGTGTGGCCTGTGGTGTCTGTGTGTGCAGTCCTGGGGGGGAGCAGGCCTCAGAGACACATTGTGTCGGGGCCTCCACGGACAGCAGCGTCTGTGGTTGTGGTCTGTGATGGGCTGTCGAGACTGTGGCGGTACGTGGAAGAGAAGTCAGAGAAAGCTGTAAGTGGAAAAGGGCTTCGTGAATTCAGGGGAGGATTGTATTCTGGGTTACCAACAGCCCAGAGACAACAACGATGGTGATGGTGGTGCTGGAGCAAGTAGCGGGAGGGAATGGACTGTTCTGAGCTCGAATTCCCCATCCTGAGGCACAGGCTTCTCTGGTGAGCTGGGCGAGTCCCCATGAGTGGACTGAGGCTGATCTGTTGGGGGTGGTTAGCAGCCCGACTCACCAATTTCCTGAATAGTGCCCTCCCAGGTGGAGTTTTGGCAGACTCTCCTGGAATAAAGCAAGACCGGGCTCTGCTGAGGCTTGAGGTGTGTGGCCCACACCCAGCACGCAGGCAGGATGCGTCCATTCCCCTGGATTCTGACGACAGAGCTGAAGCCATGCAGGGCGAGACTTACAGGAGTGTTTCCTGTGGCTGGTGTGGTGCCAGCATCGTTGGGAAGGACGTGACTAACAGCCTACCCTCCTCGTGTTGTGGACGTTTGGGCGGCCAGAGTTTGAGAGCGTCTTTCTCGGGGCCTGGCTCTGCTGGCAGTTTATGTTTGTGTCTCCGTCATGCTCAGGGCTGAGCTGGCAGACGGCGGTGGGACTCCCCCTCACATTAGTCTGCACTTGCCTGGCAGCAGCGGAGTGAACCCCTGGGTCTCAGGAGGGAAGGGGCCAAGTGCCCTCCCACGAAGCGGTGCCTCCCAGGCGGGAGCGGCTCACACTGCTGAGGATTTCTCGGCGGCTGCTCTGCCGATCAAGCTGGCTTTGTGGAGTCCCAGGTGCTGTGTTACCGAGTCCACGGCGACTGCTTCGGGTCTGGAATGGTCCTTGCTGCTGGCTCACGAGACACATGCTGCTGTGTCAGGGCTCTGCACCCTGGCTCTTGCAGCTGTGGCCTTGCCCGGAGACTCGGGCAAGACGCCTGCATTTCCGGCCTTCTAGTGTCTCCCACTGGAAAGCAAAACGAGACCCTGGGGAGGATTTTAAAGTCACAATTTGGTGAGCCCCTCTGCCATTGGGCTTGCTGTTCTGCCCACATGTGGCTCCTGTGAGCGCCTTTGCTGTGGTTTTTTGGATTGCTCTATGACATTAAGCATTGATGGAAGTTTGTGAATGACCGATGGCCTCACTCAGAGGGCACGTTATTAGAGTGATAGGAAACATTGGTGCTGTCCCGTCCTGTCTGCTGGCAAAGAGACTGCGTGAGGGCCGCCAGTCCTTCCCTTGGCCAGTCTGTGTCAGACTCTGTCCCAGGAGGGCAGGCCCTTTGTTGAGGGGAGAGTTTGGTCACCTGTGGGTGACCGATGAGGATGGTGAAGGCATCAGCGTTGACACTGCCTTCCCATGTAGTCTTTCCGTGGAGATTCTGAGCCCTGGCTTCTGCTTAGAAACTCTTCAGTGGACCAGGATGTCCCTTGGCTGAGAAGAAACACCACTGACTCAAGTGGGATCACGAATGCAGCCCCCAAATTAAGCACGCTGAGAGGGGAGCTGACACTGGTGGCTCTGTCATGTTGGGTCTCAATGGCGTTTTTAATCCTACAGCATAGTCATGAGGCTGATGATTCTGACAATTGTCTGCTTGTAGGAGGCCTCCCATGGTGGAGACCGTGAAAAAGTCAGCAGGGAAGGCGGTTAAGAACAGGAGGGAAGGGCATCCTGAGTGTAGGATCTTCCCCCGGTCAGCGGAGCCTGCGACATGGGGGCACAGCCAGGGCCAGGAGACCAGGGGAGTGGGCCAGACAAGAGCTGAGATTTCCAAACTGAGAACCCAACACCTGACTCCACACACATTTCCTCTGCTGCCCCCGACCCAGCACTGGCTCTGACCCCTGGGGCCGTGGTGCTGAGACAAGTTTGCCTTGGTTTCCAAAAAGTCAGCTCGGCCATGGCTTTTTAAAAGGGAAAATTCATGTGGTATTGTTTGATGTGTTCCTGTTAAGACAGAAGGTGTCCCTTTTCCAAGGTCCCAGTGGGGTCTCCTCTGGAGTCTGAGGAGTGTGACCTCTTTTTCTTCACGAGCTGGGCCCCAAAGGAGGCCAAGGGTTCCTAGAACAGGGGGCAGAGAAGGGATGTCACCAGCAGGGCAAAGTCTCAACTCACTAGGACTCGCATGAACAGGAGTGAGAAGGGTCAGACATGCTCCACGATCTCTCCCAAGTACGCTCGAGTGAGACCCACCATTGCTGGTCTTCTCGTAGGGAAATCCTTGCGTTGAGCGGGTTCTGTGGACAAAGCTTATGCTCACATCTGTCCGTGTGTGGTGTGTGTGTGCATCTGTGTGTGTGTGTGCAGGCGTGTATAGTGCGTGTGTCACATCAAGCTGTGTCCCACCTCAGACACTTCCCTGTAACTCAGTCATCTGTAGCTTCTGTCTTCAGGCCTCTCTTGCTGTGCAAAGCAGATGTGTCCGGGAAGGTATCTCAGTGATGGAGAAAGCTGGAGAAAGCTGGTTTTCCAGGAGCAACAGTGACGGCAGTCCCTCTCTGTCCTGTGGGGGGTTAAAGATCATACCTCTCCTTCCTGAGTGTGGGGTCGCAGGCAGGTGGTGTTGTCATGAGGCCCAGTGGCTCTGTGCTGCTTCCGAAGGAAAGGGTAGGCCTTCGTTGGCTTTGCTGAATGTGGGGTGTGTGGTATTAGTCTGGCCACTATATATATGAACTTCTGCAGTGTTACTTTAAAAGAGTTCACCCTTCTGCGAACCCTTTTTCTCAATGTCCTCTTCTTTTTTGGAAGGTTTTTTGTTTTTTTATCTTTTATTTTTTTTAAATTTTAGAGTGAGAGAGGGGGAGGGAGGGGCTGAGGGAAAGGGAGAGAGAGAATCTCAAGCAGACTCTGCACTGAGCTTGGAGCCTGATGTGAGACTGGATCTATGACCCTGAGATCATGACCTGAGCTGAAACCAAGAGCCGTACACTCAACTGACTGCGCCCCCCCCAAGGCGCCCCTTTTTTGGATTATTTTTAACACCAGATGCCTTATTGCCCGGTGAAGCCCCAGATCCTGGTCTGCCTGTCTACATGCACGGCAGGCTCCCTCCAATGCCAGGGTAGGAGGCAGGTTTGGTGGGGTCAGCTGTCCTGTGCGAGCCAGGTTGGGGGTCCACCAGGCACTCTGCAAACCAAGGGGGGCAGTCTCAGGTGATACTAAGTTTTGTGTGGGGTTCTCTGTAAAAGCACGCATGACAACCCCTGGGACCTGCCAAGAAAAGGAAGAGGACAGTATTCTTTCCTTTCCAAGAAATCCAACCTAAGGGCCATCCTGTGGTTCATTATTGGGATAGGTTAAAAACTAGCTAACTACCTAACTCCTTGTATTTCATGGTCAAGCCCCTGCTCCCGCACCTGGCTCAGCTCAGCAGCTTCGGTCCACAGGACTGGATTTAGGTGATCTAGAAAGTGAAATTGGCCAAGAAAGATCTGCAAGATCTGCTCAGTTTATTGGAAGCAAAGAGTCCTACTTGTAGTTTGAATTGTCCCAGGATTAGTGCTCAATACCTATTTAAAGCACTTGAGAAAAAAATAATTCTTGTTTGGGTTTTTTTGGACAGTTAAATCCTATTCAAGGAAATGGCGCCTTCCACCCACATACTGTCTCTGGTTCTTAGGTTTGTGGGGGTGGGTTAAGGATTTTGGATCAAATTGACTCTTATCTAGCAAACTTGGGGTTCAGGGAAGAATGCTGAGGTCTCCCTAAATAAACAGTGTCCATTTAAAAAGTGGTCCATCATCTTGATCTTTCCCATCATTAGGACTCCATGACTGTGTGGGGGGGGGGTTCTGGAGTGGAGAGAAGTGAGAAGTCCTGTCCCAGATTTGCGGGACACTTTGCTCTTATCAGGGAGTCCACTGCACTGTCCAGCCCTCGATCGGTCTGGTGCTGTGCAGTCTCGGGCGCGGTCTGGCTGGCCTGCTGCTGGCCGTCTGCCTGGAGGCAGACTGGCGGGGGACTTGCTGTCACGTCCGCGAGTTTCTGGGGCATGTGCGTCTTGTCTGCCCGCTGTAATCAGGTAGGCAGAGATGAGGGTGGGAATAGCAAGGAGCGCGGTCTGGGCTCTTGGGGCCCCATCCAGCAGCACACAGATAATTCAGTAGCAATGCGCCCAGTCTGCCTACGCAGAAATGTCCCCACTGCTGTCACCGAGCTGTGATAAGTGCTGGACAGCTCACCCCCCAGAGGCATGGGGAGGATTTTGTCTCTCCTCCAAGTAATTGGTACCAGGAGGCCTGCCTGCGCGGCTTGGCATGGAGCCGTTGTTGTGGGTCCACCTCTGCAGCAGAGGTGAGGGGAGACGGCAGGCCATGGGGTGTTCTGTGTGTCTGCAGACTCCCACCCACGCTGCTAAGTGCTGGGAATGCCAGGGTTGTCATGGCAACAGGAGAGGCAGCTCTTCAGGCAAACAACAGAGGGAACTTCGCTTTCCATTAGCCTTTTATTTTTAGTGAAACAAGAGCGTCGTGTGAAGTGAGGAGGAGGCCAGACCCCTGGGCTTCCAGGAGGGTGTTTGCAGCCTGTGATGTTGCTGTCACTCACCATCGGGGCGCATTTTCTCACCTCTTCCTGGGGTGTTCATCCTGTGCCCGTGGCGGTGGGGTCCCCCGTCCGAAGCTCAGTGAACTGCAGGTCTCTGTTGTGTGGGTGGTGGGCTCCAGGAGTCACACGCTTCTGTGCTTACAGAACATATCCTGAGTCTATAAATGTCTGCAGATAGATTGCAGCAATAATATCTACGTTGAGAGAAAAGCAATTATTTTCCCAGTTCACTGGCTGGTGACTGCTGGGTCCCAGCAGGACGTTTAGATGGATCCTCTGTCCCCAGGTGCGCATGATTTCTGTTCTCCTGTGCTGTGCACATTGTTCCTGCCGTCCCTCCGAGTTCCCGAGTGTCCGCAAAGTGACACCACACTGCTGTGCCTTGTTACCTTTGCCATGCGTGCATTCGAGTTTCTACTGTAGCCTACATGTGGAATTCTTTTCTGTACTATTTCCACCAAGATTTCAGTAGTGCTTTCATCTCTGTACTTGTTAAAATCAAGTCAAAAAGTATTCATGTCACTGTCAACGATTTTGCCTTTTTTTTTTAGAAAAATTTCCTGCAAGCACTTTAAGAACAACTGAATTGTTAATTTTTTCCATACCAGATAGCATGTAACTGAAGTTGCCTTTCATAACAACACAGCTCACAAGGCAAATCTATAACCGGCTGAAAAAGGATATAAAATAGTGTTGTCAACTGAAAGAAAATATTAGGAGTATGACTCAAAAATTAAACGTGTTTTGTGTTATATCAAGAAACAGACAAGAGGGTGAAAACTGTAAGAATTCAGTGTAGAGTCATCATAAGAATAGGCTTCCCTTTTATTATTTATTTATTTTAAAAAATATTTATTTTACTTATTTATTGGAGAGAGAGAGAATGAGTCGGGGAAGGCCAGAGGGAGAGGAAGAAGCAGACACCCCGCTAAGCAGGGAGCCTGACTCGGGGCTCCATCCCAGGACCCCGGGATCATGAACTGAGCTGAAGGCAGACCCTTAACTGACTGAGCCACCCAGGTGTCGGGTGTCCCTAAACTGCTCTTTTAAAGATTATTTTTTCCATGAGACTCTTTTGTTTTCTCTTTCTGTGCAGATCCGTGAGAGTTTGCGTGTGCTATGCATGTATGTGTGTGAGCTGTGTGTGTGCATGCAGGAAAAAGCAGGGCATTGACTCCAGGTTAAGAGCACGTTGAGGGGGAGTGGGGAGGCTGGCCCCCTTTTTCTGCTCTACAGAACTTCTGCTTTGTTTTGGTTTATTTTAATTTTGTTCAATACACATGCATTATGCTTTCAACTTATGAAAATAAAGAAAAATAATAAATGTTCATTAGAAAATATAGAAAAATGAAAATTAGAGAATGTCCACATTCACTTTTCCCAGAGCTAAAGACTCCTGGTGCCTTGCCCTGCCTGTGCGTCGATGCAGCGCTAGGGCGGGCCACACAGCCAGCTGTGGACTCTGTTTAAGTCTCCCGGACAGTGTGAGTATTTTCTTTGTTATTATAGTGTTTTCGTGAATATTTAATGATTGTGAGACATTTCGAGTTGACATATGATAATTCATGTAACAATTCATTTATTGTCAGGCATAGAATTTTTTTTCCCTTTTATAAATAGTATTCACCACACACCTCAACAGTAAGTTTAGGAAATGTGTATGTGTGCGTGTTTGTGCGTGTGTACCGTACACACACGGACACACACTGGGTGGGAGGGTCTTGGCATATCTGCTTACAGCGCGGTAGCGAGTGAGTGCCAGTGAGCCCATGCTGATTAGCCGCTGACCCGCTACCTGGTAAGGACGTCACAGAGGGCGTGCGGCTGGCTGTGCTGTGGCCCTTTTCAGCCGCGAGGAGTGGGTGTTCTGGTCCTAAACCACAGCCCAACTGACCAAAGAAAATCCTCTTCGCATTTTCAGTTGTGTAGAAGTGACAAACTGGAGGCTTGCAAGCCAGCCCAAGTCACAGGTGGTGGTGTGCACATATGTGTGCAAGCACATGTGTGGTTACGTGTGCATATGCACACGTGTGTGTGTGCGTGCATGTGCGTGTGTGCACGCATGCATGTGTTTTTGTCTTATTTTGTTTATTTGGTCTTACATAGTGTTTTTAAAATTTTGAATTCATTGCAAACATTTTAAAATCAGCATTCAAGTAGAAATCAATTTCTGGGTTTTCTGGAGAAAGTGCGAAACCTGGCTTGCTGAGCCTGTGACCCTCCACGAGAAGCTGGTATCCCTCATTTGGCCCAGTCCTCACCATTGCTCGGTGAGTTCTGTCTGAGGCACATGCGTGTCATTTCCCAACTGTCAGGGAACTCATGGCACCGGTTCTTTCTCAAAGGAGAGCTTGGAAAGTGAATCATATCTTCAACCTTTGCTTTTAGCAAGAAGGTCTCAAGTCCCAAGACCACAGAAGGTGGGGTGCATATGCTGGAAGACGTATAGTCAAGCCCAGTTTTAACATGCAAACCAAGTACCTCTGTCTGGGAAGAATTGCGTGTCCTGCCCCACACTCCCCTGTACCTGCCGGCCTCTGCAGGCATTTGAGTTGAGCTGTTGGTGCAGGATTTTATCTTAAGAGCATGTTAAGGCATTGTCCCTTTTCTCCCCTTGCAATGGAATCCCTAATTCTTTACCCTTTGAAATAATGTGTTGTCATTTTGTGAAGTAAATTTTTATTATTTCCCTAATAATAGTAGTTGTGGTGATAGAACCATTTTCTCCCTCCCCCTGACCTTCCTCTCTGAGTTGGGCAACTTGTGCAATGTGTAGTTGAGACCACAGACATCAGAGCCTACTCCTTGGGCCACATCATAGTTCTGCTGTTGCCAGCTGTGTGCATTTGAGCAAGTGGCTTACTGGGTGTGTGCCTCAGTTTCTCCATCTGGACACCCTGTGTTCACCCAAATGAAGTGTTGAGAATGACGCCCGATGTGGGTGGGATGCTTAGACAAAAGTGAGCTGTTGGTTCTGTGGAGTAGTGTGCAGATGGAATGTGTGTGTCCTGAGCTGGGGGTCAGTTCTTCTGCCTGTCTCCTTTGCGCTTCCTTTGAAATTTTCTAGAGAGGCTTCCAGTGGTTAAGAGCACCCTTCTCTACTTTCTCTTCCTGCCGTGTAGCCTTTCCCAGAAGGAAAACTCTACTACGCCTGGGGCACCTCCCTCCAGACCAATGCACCTTGAGCTTCTTTCCCATCTCAGCCCCAAAGTCAGCACTTGCCTCAGATGCTGTCTCCAGCTTCCAGCATCTCCCCGAGAATGTTTCTCTCCATCAGTCACATGTTGGCAGGTGCTCTATGCAGAAAGAGGCAGGAGTGCTGCTGCGGTGGTTAGCCCGGAGGTTGACACGCTCTCCCTCACTGTCATCCCACACCAGGAACAGCTGCCCTGACCACGCCTTAATCCGTGTCACAGGTGTTTCCTGGGTCAGGCATGGCCCTGATGCTCAGTCCCCCTGCTTCGCTCTTGAAAATGTTCCCCTCTGTCCCTGGAAGCACATGCGGTGTTAGATCTGTGGTTCTCTGTCATTTTACTGTGATCCACCAGCATACATGGTTGCCTTGCCTCTTAGCTCTGTGGGGCTGAATTACTAATAATACCATATAATTTCGGTTGCCACTTTCTGTGTAAGTCCTTTAAAAAGGTCAGAGGAAAAAAGCAAATGCTTTAGAACGTGGGTTGTCCTACTTCGAAAAGTCTGGTGAACAGGATGACGCAAGCCCTCACACTTTCAAATTCAGCTTCTGAAATTCAGCTGCTCCCGCCGATGGGTCACGGTGTACCCCTCCCAAAAGGGATTTCATTTTCTTTCAGAGGACACATGGGTCGGAGTTGGAAACAGTCTTAGCTGTCTTCCACATTTATAGATGGAGGCTCAGATCCTGGAGGGTAGAGGACTTGCCAAGGTCACTCCGTGTGGTGATGGCAGCATCTTGGCTCCAAATCTTTAAGCCTTCTATGTCAGTCCTCATGGGGTCGTGACAAAATACCTCGGATTTGCTTCTCACAGACGGGGGGCTGTGAGTGCAGGTAAAGGGCCTGCAGCCTCGGTGTCTGGTGAGGGCCCTCTAACCTTAGGCCTGCAGCCGCCTTCCTGCTGTGTGCTCATGGGGGAGAAGGGGCTCTGTCCCCCAGCTCTTCTTGTAAGGGCATCTCC
>NC_048218.1:211929908-211954774 GCF_002007445.2 Ailuropoda melanoleuca | reverse complement strand
CCCTGACGTAACTGGAAATCATGGGGTGAAGAACCGCGCTCTGGTGAAGCCTTTTCCCAGCCTGAGACAGTGGGGGTCTGGGTGGGGGTGCCTGTGAGAGGGCGGCCCTGGCGCCCAGTGGGCGACAAGGAGGACAGAGCGTCAAGGACCGACTGTGCGTGATGCCGTGCCAGTTGTTTCCTGTCCCGTCTTGTTGGTCCTCAGCAGCTATGGTGTGGCTGAGGGTTTGTGGGACAGCTCTCACCAACTGATTTGGACGTGCAGAGTTCCATTCATATCCACCCAAATCAATCCGCTTAGGAAACTCACTCAGCCCAATTAATTGATCTGGTGGGTTAGGCCTGTGCTTTGTGAGATTATGTTCTCTTTCAGGAGATCCACTCAGATGTTCTCTGCTTTGACTCGTGCTCTCTGACAATGTGAGGAAGAGGCCTGATGTCTAATCAATAAAACCCAACAGACCCTGAGTTCCCTGTCAGATGAATGAGGTTCAATCCCATTTAACCAAGTTGAGGAGGTACTTAGTACTCATTAGTACTCAGTCCCAAGGAGAGACAGCGTCTTAGGAGGTACTTATGGCTCAGTACTGCTTAGTACTAAGTATAGACTGCTGCATAGGAGGTGCTTAGTACTGTGCAAAGACGGCTGCTGAAGAGGTACTTAGGACTCAGCAGTACTTGGTCCTAAGCTGAAACTGCTACTTAGGAGGTACTAAGTACTCAGAAGTACTTAGCACGTAGAATTAAGTAAAGCTTGCTCTCTGTGTGAAGGGACCTGGCCTGCAGGATGTTTGCACTCTCCACACTGGCCTCTTGGGGCTCCTCAGCCCACATCCCAAGATCTCCATGACAGGGTATGGCTGTGATGGTGTCCTGGGCCTACAGAATGACCTGGAAACTCAAGAAACTATCTCTCAACTGAGCTCTTCTTCTTATGAAGTCAGAGAAATGACTTCGCAATTCTTTGTTCTCTCAGTACAGTGACTGAGACTTTAAACCAAATTGTGTAGGATGTCGTACCCATAAGGGAATCCTTTTTAGAGATGGAGCAAGAAAGCACAGTTGAGATGGGCTGACGTGAGCAATGAGATGGTTTGCTCTTTGTGCTGTAATTTTGAGACGGAGAAGACTGTCTTTGCTGCTTTGAATCTAATCTGAAACCCCAGAACCTCACTGATGTGCTCAGTTCTAATTAGAGGCTGGGGTTTGAGTAGAAGGGTCCATGCTTTGTAGCCAGAACATTCCAGCACCAGCCTCCCGGGCCAGCATGTTTTGTTTCCTAGAAGGAGTTGAATTCTGTGGATTTCTCTCTCACTCCTGGTCATGGAGCTGAGTCTGTAGATGAGACTCTCATCTTCCGATCTCCATCTTACCGATGTCTGAGTTTGTATTCTGACTGGAAAGACCCTGAGTTGAGCGGTGGGGAGTCTGTGCGCAGGTGGAGGAAGCCTGCAGCTCAAGACAGCAGTTGGAAACGATGTGTGTGAAACTAGATGGAGAGAGGATGGGAGAGGTAGGGAGGGAGTCTTGACAGAGGCTCTGTGAGCAGCCGTGTCCCTTACCGGGCTGGGTGGTCACAAGCTGGGGGATCCCCTAGACTGATCAGGAGCCATTAGGGTGCCATTTGGGTCAAATCAGATTGAATTAAGATTTGAAAACAACAGTGGCAAAAACAAGCAAACGGGCTTTGGCAGCAAAAACAGCCTTCTTAGTGAGAATATGGATACCATGTGGAGACCTCTCGTGTCAAAACCGGGATGAGAGATTTGAGGTTTCAGCATTGCTAGAGCTCCATGGGCCTCTCCATTCTCAGCTCAGTCTGCATTTTTAGGAACACTGAAGCCATATGTATCATTCCCTTGACTTAAAAAAAGAGTCCTAGTTATTTTCTTACTTAGTAAGCATTAGGGGAGGACCTCATCAGGGTGACATCTCATCAGGAGAGCCATGGGCTGTAGGAGGTTAATTTAAAGTCAGTTGCAAGATTAGGGTAGGATATGCGAAACAGAGGCAGACTTTTCTTTCCTTCCTGGTGGACCAAAGCTAGAGGGAGTAAAAATTTCAGGATGCAGGATCATTATGGCTGAGTGTGGGTGGGATGGTTTATACTTTGAAGTCTGTATCAGGGGAAGCGAAAGATTTTAATTAAAAGGTAAAGTTTGTCAACAAATCTGTTATGAAAGGAAATATTGCTAAAATTGGGGCTGAGGGTAAGAAACCTGGCATTGAAAAGATTTATAAAAGGTCACAACTGGGGAAGCTTTGAAGGCCGCACCAGATGCTCGCTGGTCCTCGGCATGGAGGCCAAGCGTCCCCTTGGTGTCTCTGGGGCAAGGGCGCTCGCTCTGAGGCTGTGCCCTGCCAGCAGCACGGTGTGCTCGGGTGTCCTGATAGGCTTCCTGGGGTCTGTGCCAAGGCCCCGCCACGACCCCAGACCTCAGTCTGTGCTTTGCTCTCCTGTTCGTGAGCAGTTGGAGAGTAAGGACTCGATGTCAGTTATTCGATGGGCTTTTTCTTCTTTGCTGTTAGAAAAATGTGCCTCCCTGCGGGATGGGTGTTGGGCAGAGTGTGAGGATCCAGTAAGTGTGGAGTCGGAAGGAGACGAAGCGTTTGCTCTTAGTCACGCTGGCCTTTCTGATACGGTGGCCGTCTGCCTCTGTTTTGAGTCTTTAATAACATTGAATACCATTCCTTTTCCCTCTTTCTCTCTCTCCTCATACTTTTGAAAGGACTGATGGTTTTATGTGCTTATGACTTTCCCCCCTTTTTTATGCTCCCCTTCATTTTACTGTGGCCTGTTGTTAGGAAATTCAGTCACCCTAAACCGGCCTCGGGCACATCCGCCAGAGACAAATATGGCATCGTAAGATGTGAGGACACTGTTCGTTCCGCCAGACGCGTGAGGCACCTGGCTGGCGCTTGTCAGGCGCCTTGTGTCTTCAGCTGGAGATTTTCTCTCTCGCCTTGAACAAGCAGGGATCGCCGTCCTTCCTTCTCTGGCATCGGGGACGGCGGATGGCGGCTTCAGCCGTTCCAGTGCTTTCCTGCTCTGGCCGACCAGCACGGGTGCCCATCACCCACCGCCCCCAGGTCTGCAGTCACTCCGTGCGCCTTCCCAGGACCAGTTAGTGAGGGCCACATCATGAAGCGGCTGACAGAGGACTGAGGCCCGTTTTCCTCTCTCTGGGAATTGGCTGGCACCTTATCTCTGCCCACATCCAGAGGTGGGAAATGCAGCTGTTGCTTCATAACGCAAATCTTATGTGACTGCCCAGGCGCTAACACGGCGGCCGCCAGGAGAAGCGCATGAAATGATGCGGACACCACTTGCTGTGTCCTTGAGCTCTGGAAACGGCAGTGCGAGATGAGAATGAGTGTGGTGGCCGGGGACCGTGCAGCAGCCTCCGACGGAGTCACGTCCCGGTGTTGACCCGGTGGCTGTGAGAATGGGGAAGAATGCCCATCACACTCCGTCCTGGCCCGTTCTGACAGCTAAGGGAGGCATCAACGATTTGCAGCACGGGGTGTGAGGGGCTGGGGTGTTGGCCCTGAGGGGGCACCTGGCTTCTGGCCTGAAACAGCGTCGAGCACCAAAAAGAGAGAAGCTGCAGAATCGCTCAGCTCCTGAGAACCCTGGTGGAACAGAGTGGCTTATGTTACTCTAACACAACAGACTTGCTCACTCTTGTCTGGACAGTGATTTGGCAAGCCCGGGGGACTGGCCCATGCACTTTACCATCAGGAAGTGTCTGCACCATCCTCCTGTTAGGAAACAACACGGGAGGACCCCCGCTTTGTGACAGAGCCTGGAGAAGGTCGTAAGTCCCGCGGCACAGTGTCAGCACCGACTGTGACACATCACACGTTAGTGAGCACCCCCATGCAGACCGAGGCCTCGATGCCAGCCCTGCCTGGCATCCTGTCCTGCTCCCTCGAAGCCCCACCAGGGTCTCTGAGCCCACGAGCACCTCCTGCCGTCTCTCCTTCAGAAGAGACCCGTTAACAGGTGCTGCTGGCGTCACATCTTGCCCCGACTTTGTCCTTTAGCCCATGTCACTGGAGCCTCTTCAGAGGACCGTCTTTACTCAAGACCTGCATTGGAGTCCCTCTTGCTGGACCCACTAGGCCAGCCGAGCCCACGCCTGTCACTGGGAGCCTCCCTGGACCGTGTGGACAGCTCCCATCTTGCCCCCACCTGGCAGCTAGCAGCATAATCCTGAGGAAGTTCTCATTTAAAAGCATAAAAGAAGGAAGTCTCAGGGTGATGAGGAAGAAGGCCTGAAGTCTAAAATAAAATAGGTTCCAGCCAACAGGCCTTCCTGGGTGGCACAGGAGCTGAGTGTGGTCGGATCAAGAGGGACAGAATGAGGGGCAGACAGAATGCCCGTCAAATGGGTAGTCAAGCCGTGTGGGCTCTAGAGGCTGCAACCTTCTTACTGTGCCCACATGCTGCCATGCATAGAAGATGCTTGAGGCTCCTCTCCATCTCTCTGCTCCTGGCCCATGGAACCACCAGACCCAAACCTGGAAGTTGTCCAGGCTGCTGGCTGTACCTGTGTCTCCCTCCTCACACCCACCACTGGCCTTCTGACTGTGGGGTCCAGCTTCTCACAACTCATCCCTGGTAGCGGCTGGTGTCTCTCAACAGTACACGTCCTCTCTGGCCACCCCTGCTGACCTCCCTCCACTGGGTCCCAGGGTGTTACCATGGGCCCCATGTTTCCAACCTGAAATGTCAACCCCTTCCCATGCACTAGGCCTGCCCCTGGCCCTCTTCTGGTTCTGGAGCGCTTGGCCTGGCTTGCTTCCACCTTGAAGCTCCCGTTCTGGTTGCTCCCTCCCCTACATACTTCTGGCCTTTCCTGCTCTCTCTTCTTGCTGAGTCCTGTCCGCTGCGCGCTCCTGTCCACCACCCTCACCTGTCTACTGCTGCTCATCTTTCTTCACCCATCACCAGTTTGCTTTGTTCACAGCACTTACACAGACCAGCATCTTCGTATTTAATCGTGTGTTTGTATTTATTGTGTCTCCTCTGTGGGAATGTACGTCCCTTAATGGGAGCAGGAACTGTATCTTTTATCACACTCAGATCTTCACAGATTGGAAAACTGAATGCCTAATATGTTCCTGACTCCCTCTCTTTTATCAGTTTATGTCCAAATATTTCACAATTTCCAATCATATATAAAGTTCTGCTTTTGTATACCCAGGAAGCAGAGCAGATAAAATATGGAGGTCAAGTGGCCCAATAAGCCACAAGCTGCCTCTTCAGCCCCTGGGAACTCACAGGTGCAAGTAAGTGGCGGTGTCTCTGGCAGGAGAGTGTGGCACGTAGAAAGCGTTGGGTCACTCCTGTGCGTGAGCATGCACACACACGCACACAACATGGAAATCAAGTTTAAATAGTCTATGCTCCGGTTCAGTTTTTCTTTTTTAATGAAGTTCTAGTCTAGCAGTGACTGATAACATTGGTGGAATTTGCTCTGCTACTAAAAGGGATCACAGGGAAGTTTACGTTCTGTTTGTATTCTCACTACCGTCTTGAAACTAAATAGTGGCAGACGGAAATACTCCAGTGGCGCCCCTTCTACAGTGATAAACAGACTCGTGTTGTGTTTCAGTAATGGTCACACTTATAGATCGTGTAAAATAAAATATCCATACATGGTGAGTTTTACATCAGAAAGGTCGGTAACGTCCTGCTGGTGCTGAGTCGCTGGTTTTTGGGGCGAGTGACCACACCTGTTGTGATCTTGCTTCTTGTAAAGTGCGAATTATAGCAGAGTGGGCATGGTGGACATTTAGTCAATTAATTTTTTAAAAGATTTTATTTATTTGAGAGAGAGTATGAGTTGGGGGAGCAGCAGAGGGAGAGGGACAAGCAGACTCCCCACTGAGCGGGGAGCCTGACTCAGGGCTCCATCCCAGGTTGTCATGACCTGAGCCTTCCCCCGTGAAACTGCACTGCGCCATGCTGGCCAGAGATGCAATCGAGGCTGCCCCAGCGGATTACGGACTGAAACCAGAATCCAAGGAAGGAGAGGCAGAGAGGAAGTGAGCCCTCAGCGAAGCGTCCGGCAGGTCAGAGCTGCTGTCTGTCCACCTGCCATGCGATCACTACAAATGTACTGAGCAAGAGCTCTGATACACACACAATGCTTGCTGGTCATGTGGGGGCTCCCATGCAAGCAAAATACACAGTTTACTCGTTCTAAAAAAAAAAAAAAGGGCTGAGCCACCGGGGCGCCCCTACACTGGACATTTTAAACGTACCAGTATATGAAATGTATCAATATAAAATACTTTACTAAGAATTTGCCCTGGAAAGATGTCTCTTCTTGCTCAGAACACTTACAGTCCTTTTTTGGGCTCTTCCTTCAGTCACGCGGGCGTCTCTGAGGGCTCCCAGTAACGGGGATCTTTGCTCTTGGATGGCAGGTCTGTGGAGAGCAGCATAAAGTTATTGGGTGCCAGGTGGGACCAAAGTTGCTTACGACCAAGTCAACAAGTTAAGTTGATTGTCACACTGCTTTCAATCTGAAAATATGAAGTCTGAAAATACCTGTGAATATGTATAAACTGGACTGATTTCTTGCATGGTTTGTAAACTGTCTTTGAAAACACTTTCCAAAGAGACAGACAGCCATCCTGAACTGTGACACCATCTTTGAAAGTCTTGAATGTATAGGTTATAGTTTCCTGTGTGACTTACAAACAAGTCTTACTACCTTATAGTGATGCTTTGAGCTGTTCCTTGGGCTCCAAACACCTGCGTTAGACCCGCCTCTGATCCACGCCTGGCCCTGGCGCTCCCTGGTCTCCATGCCGGGCTCAGATGCGGGGCCTCAGGGGTGGACTGGACGTGTGCCTTCTCTGCTCATGGAGAGCCCAGCTGGCCACTTTGGTCTGCCACCTCACACCGTCCTGTTGAGACGGCATTCTCGTTCTAACTGGGGTCCTCCTTGATGCTCTTCACCAGGTCCCTCCTCGGCGGAGGTTAGAGAAGGCACTGTTGCTCATTGGTGTCACTCTGTGGTTTTAATAGTCGTGTCTTCCCCCGCAAAACCCGGACCCTGCAAACAGGTCAGCCCTGCATCTCCCCCCTCTCATCTTCCAACTCTGACACTGCTCACACTCTGCCAGCTGACCCCTTAGCAGTGTCCCTTGTGAAGGAAAATGCCAGCTGATTGCATTTCTGATTTCGAGCACTCTGATTTCTCTCTGGAAGTTATCGGGTTTGAAATAACTCCTCTCCCTCACCCCTGGGGACAGTCTCTGCCTTTGGTTTCCTCCTCCATCCTGCACGGTTTTCCTCCACCTGGCAGAGCCCTCTAGATCCTTCTCCCAAAGCTGACGGAGGAACATCTGTGCCTCTTTCCTTGGACAGATTCTCCCCTTTTCATTCTTTCCTATCTTTTCCCTTCTAGCTGTCTCCCAGACTCTCATTTCTCCACACACCACCCACAGTTGGAGGAATATTTTTGAAGGCTTCCATGGAGGCAGGCTCTCCGGCACTTGCTCAGGGCGGGTGACGCCCCCTGGAAGTTCTTAGAAGAAGTTAGCCGAACTACAGAAATTCTTCCAGACTGTTCGTTTGCCCCACTCTGCATCTCTGCTTCTTGGCCTGGCACTGTTCCTCCAAAGGGGCCTGCCGCTGGCGGGAGTGTTTTTCACACTGCAAGCCGTGACCATTAAGGACCGTGAGAGTTTTAGGGTGTTACAGCCAGAGGTTTTAAAAAGGGAACTAGAACAGAGGAAAGAGGCTGAAGCAGGAAGGCTAAATAAGTCATGCAAACATACAGTTAGGGCGAGCGTTACTTCGAGTGCTTTCACTAGGTCTCGCCGTCAAATGCAGGCCTTCTCTTGACACGACTGGAGAGGAGTCTGCAAGCTGCAGTCTTACTTTCTCCTGGGTACCTTGAACTTCTTTGTTTTTTGTTCGTCACTGGCTGACTTATTTATTGCTTGGAAGCAGGGCCTAATGCGCCTTTTGCCACCTTTTCCTCCACCAGCTGTGTTTTCCAGCTTTGCGCCCAGCCACTGTCTACTCACCTGCCACCTTCTCTGGGTCCATTGCCTCCATCTCCAAATTCGTCCTGTTGGAAGCAAACACGGGCTCTGCCCACAGGCTCCTCGTCCTTTGGGATTGCCTCTTTCCGGTGGGCCAGCCGCTGCGCCTGGCTGCCAGGCTGACTCTCCGCCTTCGCTCCATGTGGAGCTGATTATTAGGCTGGCGGTCTTGCTTCCGAAAACTCTTGAGCCATCCCCACGACCGGTGTCTGAGTTGTAGTCTCAGTGTCTCTTGGACACGCTATGTTTACACCTCCTTCCCTTCTGTCTACTACCTTCAATTCGTTATTCACGAATCATGAGGATTAAAACAGGAAACACTTAGAACAGGGCCTGGCCTGGCCCATAGTTAAGGCTCAGCAGATAGATACTATTACTTTTACAATATTTATTATGTTCATATTGTTATTTTCATCATATTTGCAAGACACAGTTGGATATTTCTGTTGAAAGTTTTTATGGCTCCACAGTGAATGCAGAAAACGCGAGCACTTCCTCATTGGGATCCAAGGTGTCCTGTGACCGCACTGTCCCCTGACCCCTCTTCTGCCCCTCCACGGACGCACAGCCTTCCCACTGTGTCGTACCCTGTCCTTGGGGCACACACGGCTTCACAACCTTCACATCTTTCTCACACTCTTCTGCTAACCTGGGGTTCTCCCCCAACCTCGCGCCATGTGTTAGAAGTCTCTTTCTACTTCCTGCCTTGGTTCAGAGCTCATTTTTCTCTTTGAAGCTTTTCCTATTTCTCCACCCCGAATGAGTCTCTTCATTTCTCTATTCCTTTTTTTTTTTTTTATCAACTCTTCTTTATTTTTCTCAAATATGCTGTGATTCCACACTGTGTAATTTGGCTACAACAATGAAAACAATATGCTTGTTAAAAAGCTAGAAGATAGATAGATAGATAGATACCCATGCTTGTATTATGTCACTCCAACACTAATAAATGGGGGAAATACCCATAATAAATCTTTATTCTTTACCAGGAGATTTATGGAGAAATATTTTTTTGGTACCTTCCAATTACTTAATCCATGTCTCAGAATGTAGCTTGGTCTAGTTTGAATGGGAAAGGAATGACAATTGAAATGCCAGCTTTAGTAAGTCATTAGGAAATACCTTTAAATTTAATTCATTTATTCTTATCTCTAAGACCACGTGAATTAATTAGGTACTAGCTGAGTTGAGGCTAGTGTTTTACACTAACAGTTTTATAAGTATAGATATTTTTACTCATGATCCTTCCCATCTGAAGAGGAAATCAGGGAATAGCTCTAAAGAGATTAAAAAAAATAAAGACAGTATATCATTTCAGCACAATACCCACTTGCATCAAGTCAAATTAACATTGTAAACAAAATTATTAATATTTTAGTGCATTATTTATGGATAACCTCACCACTTTCTTTTCTTTTTTTAATTCCTATAACTGTTTGCTTATAACTTTATTATGTAATTGCCACACTCTGACTTGGATCTTAGCTAACTATGAACCCATCTGTGTCCACACTAGACTGTGACTGGTAAGAGGTCAAGAGTCTTGTCTGTTCTCAGATGTCACATGCTTGATACAGAACACAAGCATAGGTGATATATAAGTGAAATCATGTGGTGTGTGACCTCTGTAGACTGGCTTTTTTCACTCAGCACAATGTTCTGGAAACCCATCCTGTTTGTGGCAGTATTGGTAGCCGTTGATTTTGTTGCTGAGGGCTACTCCGCAGTGTGCACGGGACGTAGTCTGTTGGACCTCTTACCCATGGAAGGACGTCTGGGCTTGTTTCTAACATTTGTATACAAGTTTTTTTTTTTTTTAAAGATTTTATTTATTCGACAGAGATAGAGATAGCCAGCGAGAGAGGGAACACAAACAGGGGGAGTGAGAGAGGAAGAAGCAGGCTCATAGTGGAAGAGCCTGATGTGGGGCTCGATCCCATAACGCCAGGATCACGCCCTGAGCCGAAGGCAGACACTTAACCGCTGTGCCACCCAGGCGCCCCTGTATACAAGTTTTTATGTGAACATTTCTCTGGGATAAATGGCCAGTGGTCAGTTGCTGGTTTATATGAAAAGTATATGTTTAGTTTTTAAGAAACTGCCAAACTGTTTTCCAGAATGGCTGCATCATTTTACAGTCGCACTACAAATGAACAAGTGACCCGGTTTCTCCACATGCTTGCCAGAATTGGGTATTGTTTCTTTTTTCTTAGCCTTCCTGGAAGGGTGATGCGGTATCTCACTGGGTTTTAGCTTGCGTTTCCCTGATGGCTAACAATGTTGGACAACTTTTCATGAGCCATCTGTACATTGTCTTTGGGGAAATGTCTCTTCATGTCTTTGACACTTTTTCTAATTGGGCTTTTTTAATGTTTACTTTTGAGAGTTCCATGTTCCAGGTACTAGTAACTTCTCGGCTGTGTGGCCTACCCTTGTCTCTCATGTGAATGTCGATGATGTCCAGTCTGGCATTCCTCTGTCCAAGCGTGTTTGGTGCTGAATCGAAGGATGCTTTGCCTAGCCCTAGGTCCCAAAGATTTTCTGTTGTTTATTGCCCCTAAAATGTTTATTGTTTTACATTTCACATTTACATCCAGTATCTACTTGGTTACTATTTTGCGTAAACCATGAAACTGATGTTGAAGTTTCTGTTTTTGCTTCTGGGGTCCAGTAGCTCCTGCACCATTTTGTGAAAGGCAATTTTTCAAACATTAAGTTGCTTTTGCACCTTTGTCAAAAATCCATTGGGCATTTTTGTATAGGTCTGTTTCTGGGTTCTCTATTTTGTTCTATTGATCTATTTGCCTCTGCCAATACTATGCAGTCTTGATCACTGTACCTGTGTAATAAGACTTGGAATTCGGTAGCATGGTTTCTCCTTTATTCTTCTTTTCCCAAATCGCTCTAGCTACTGTGACTCCTTTGCTTTTCCATATAAAGTGCTTCTGCAAAGAATCTTGCTAGGATTTTGACAGGAATTGTGTTGAACCTGTATGCCAATTTGAGGAGAATCTTCATCGTTATTATGTTGAGATTTCTGACTCATGAACATGGCGTGTCCTCATTCATTTAGGTCTTTGATTTCTTTCATCCACATTGTGTCGTTTTTAGCACGCAAGTCCTGCACGTGTTTGTTAGATTTACACCTACGTATTCAATTTCTTGAGGGACTATAAATAGTATTTTATTTTAATTTCAGTGTCAGTGTGTTTTTATAGCTGGTATATAGAAAAATAACTTACTAGTTCTAGGAGTATTTTGAAGATTCACTGGGATTTTCCATGTAGAAAATCACATCATCTGGAAATAGAGAACTTTGTTTCTTTCTGATCTGCTTGCCTTTTCTTTCTTTATCTTGCCTATTGCACTGGATAGAACTTTGAGCTATGCTGAACAAGAGTGGTGAAGAGGAAACATCCTTGCCTTTTTCCAGACCCTAAGTGGAAAGCTAGTTTCTCAGCATTAGGTATGATGTTAGCTGTAGAGCTTCTGTAGATGTTCATTATCGGGTTGATGAATTTCCCCTCAATTGCTATTCTTCTGAGAGTTTTCATCATGAATGGGTGTTGAATTTTTTCACATACTTTTCTACACTGATAGGATCATGTGATTCTTTTTCTTCTTTAGCTTATTACTGTAGTGGATTACATTGATTTATTTTGGAATTTTTAACTAGCTTTGCATATCTGAAATAAACCCCATGATATAATTGTTTTCATATATTGCTGGATTTTATGTACTAATATTTTACGTAAGAATTTTTACATCTATATTCATGGGGAATATTGTTCTATAGGTTTCTCTCTCTCTCTCTCTCTCTCTTTGGTCTTTGTTTGCTTTTGGTATTAGGTTAATCTTAACTATCTAAAATTAATTGGGAATTATTTCCTCTTCTATATTCTGGAAGCTATTGTGTAGAATTCATGTTAATTCCTCCTTAAATATTTGGTAAAATTCTCCAGTAATATCATCTGGGTCTGCACATTTCTTTTTGGGGAGGTTTTACATTATGAATTCAATTTCCTTAAAAGTTATAGGACTATCAAATTATCTATTTCATATTGGATGAGATGTGTTAGTTTGTGTTTTTTGAGGACTTGGTCTAATTCATGTAAGTTGCCATGTTTATGTGCGTAGACCTGTTTGTTCCCTGTCTTGCAGGGTCTGTATTGATATCATCTGTTTCATTGCTGATACTGGTAATTTGTGACTGCTTTCTTCTTTCCTTTGTTAGTCTTGCTAGAAGTTTGTCGATTTTACTGATCTTTTCAGGGAACCAGCTTTTGTTTTCACTGACTTTCTCTGTTCTTTTTTTCTGATTTCAATGATATTGATTTCCACTCTTTATTATTGCCTTCCTTCTACTTTCTTTTGCTCCCCTTTTTCTAGCTTCTTGGTGTGTACATTTAGATAATTAATTTGAGACTTTTTCTAAAAATGTGAACATTTAGTGCTAAAAATTTCACTCTTAGTACAGCTTTAACTGTGTCTCACAAAATTTTGATGTTGCATTTTTCATGTTCATTCAGTTCAGTGTGTTTTTCCCTTGGATTTTCTTTGACCTGTGGATTATTTAGAAACTTGTTTAATTTCTAAGTGTTTGGAGATTTTCTTTTATAGTTATGTTATTGATTTCTAGTTTGACTCCACTGTGATTGAAAGACTCACTTCGAATGATTCTGATTCNGTGGATTATTTAGAAACTTGTTTAATTTCTAAGTGTTTGGAGATTTTCTTTTATAGTTATGTTATTGATTTCCAGTTTGACTCCACTGTGATTGAAAGACTCACTTCGAATGATTCTGATTCTTTTTTTAAAATAATTTTTATTTTGTTATATTAGTCACCATACAGTACATCCCCAGTTTTTGATGCAATGTTCCATGATTCATTATTTGCGTATAACACCCAGTGCACCATGCAACACGTGCCCTCCTTACTCCCCATCAGTAGCCTATCCCAATCCCCCACCCCCCTCCCCTCTGAAGCCCTCAGTTTGTTTCCCAGAGTCCACAGTCTCTCATGGTTCATTCCCCCTTCTGTTTACCCCCCCTTCATTCTTCCCCTCCTTCTCCTACCGATCTTCCTATTTCTGATTCTGATTCTTTTTTTTTTTTTTTAAGATTTTATTTATTTATTTGACAGAGATAGAGACAGCCAGCGAGAGAGGGAACACAAGCAGGGGAGTGGGAGAGGAAGAAGCAGGCTCATAGCAGAGGAGCCTGATGTGGGGCTCGATCCCATAACGCCAGGATCACGCCCTGAGCCGAAGGCAGACGCTTAACCGCTGTGCCACCCAGGCGCCCCTGATTCTGATTCTTTTAATTTTGCTGTGATTTATTCTATGATCCAGGATATGGTCTCAGTCCATGTTTTGTGGGCACTTGAAAAGAGTTTGTGTTCTGCTCTTGTTGGGTGGAGTGTTCTATAAATGCTGACTAGAGCTGTTGATTGATGACACTGTTTTCTTCTCCAGCTTTGATGATTTTCTCTTTACTTGTTCAGTTGCTAAAAAAGTGGTGTTGAAGTTTCCAACTATACTTGTGGGTTTGTCAGTTTCTCCTTTCAGTTCTATCAGTTTTGCGTCACATATTTGCAGTTCTGTTATTTGGTGCATACATATTTAGGATTCCTATGTCTTCTTGGTAGATTTACTCTTTTATTATTATATAATGTCTCTCTGTCCCTGGTAATTTTGTTTGTTTTAATGAGTAATTTATCTGTTATTACTATAGCCATTGCTACTTCCTTTGATTGATGCTTGCATGATACATCTCTTTCTGTGCTTTATTTTCAGCCTGTCTGTAGCCTTATATTTGAAGTGAGTCTCTTATAAACAACATATAGTTGGATCATGCTTTTTTAATCCACTTGGTCAGTGTCTTTTCATTGGTATATTTAGCCCTTTTACATTTAATGTAATTATTGATATGTTAAGTCTTAAGTCTCCCATTTTACTATTTATTTTCTGTTTGTTCTATTTTTTCTTTGTTTTCTTTTTTCTGCATTCCTTTAGGGTTATGTTAACATTTTTTAAAAATCCCTATGGATTTATCTGTNGTTAAGTCTTAAGTCTCCCATTTTACTATTTATTTTCTGTTTGTTCTATTTTTTCTTTGTTTTCTTTTTTCTGCATTCCTTTAGGGTTATGTTAACATTTTTTAAAGATCCCTATGGATTTATCTANAAAATCCCTATGGATTTATCTGTAGTGTTTTTGAGCATATCTCTTGATAGCCTTTTTAGTGGTTGGTCAAGATATCACATTATATATACAGAGCTAATTACAGTCTACTGTCATTGTTTTACCAGTTAGAGTGGAGTATAGACAACTTACGTCCCTTTATGGCTTGTCTCCTCTGTTTATTGTAATTATCTTGAATATTTCCTCTGCGTGCATTTAGAAGTGCAACAGACAGTGTTATCATGTCTTCCTCAACTGTCAAACATAATTGACAAAACTCCAGAGAAGAAAAACTAGTCACTTTTGCTTTCCACATTCTTTTCTCCTTCCTGATGTTTCAAAGTTCCTTCTTCCATCTTCTTCTTCTGTTTAAATAAGTTTATTTAGCAATTGTTTTAGAGCAGGTCTGCTGTAAACAAGGCTCTCATTTTCCCTTTTTTGAGAATGTCTTAATTTCCCTGTCATTCCTGAAGGATTTTTTTAATTTAAGATTTTTATTTCTTTATTTGTTGGGGGGGGGTGTGTGCACAAGCAGGGGGAGTGGCAGGCAGAGGGAAAAGCAGACTCCTCGCTGAGCAAGGAGCCCAATGCAGGACTTGATCCCAGGACCCTGGGATCACGACCTGAGCTGAAGGCAGACGCTTAACTGACTTAACCAGGAGTCCGCCAGAAGGATATTTTTGATGGGTATCTGGATTGGTAGATTTTCAGGATTCAGGGCTGATGGTTCCTTTCTTCTAGCTCTTGAAGAATGTTGTGTGATTTCCTTGTGACCTCTGTGGTTTCTGATGGGAAATCCTTTCCGTTCAGATTGTTTTTCCCTCCTAGGTAAGGTGTCATTTTTCTCTGGCTGCTGTCAAGAATTTTTCTTTGTGTTTAGCTTTTAGAAGTTTAACTGTGTGTCTTGGAGGAGATTGGGTTCACCCTGTTCTGGGTGCTCAGCTTTGTGAATCTTTAGGTTTGTATCTTTTGTCAAAGGTGAGTTTTCAGCTATCATGTTTCTGAATGCCCTTTCAGCCCTGCCTTCATTGTCTCCCCTTCTGGGACTCTGATGATATGAATGTNTGAGTTTTCAGCCATCATGTTTCTGAATGCCCTTTCAGCCCTGCCTTCATTGTCTCCCCTTCTGGGACTCTGATGATATGAATGTTAGATCTTTTGTTACAGTCCCACACTCCCTGAGGCTCTGTCCATTTTTTTTTTGCGATGTTTTCTCTCCGTTTTTGGAATTGGGTGATTTCTGGTTTTCTCCTACTTCACGGATTTCCCCCCGCCCCTCATCCTTCTGTTGAGCGCTTCTACTTGAGCTGCGTACTTTGGTTATTGTATTTTTCAGTTATAATATTTCCATTTGGTTCTTTCTATATTTGTTTATTTGCTGAGACTTTCTATTTCTTTGCTAAACCTTCTAGCTTTTCTTTTTTTTTTCAAGTATGTTCATAATTGCTCATTCAAGCATTTTTATTATGGCCGCTTTACANTCTTTCTATATTTGTTTATTTGCTGAGACTTTCTATTTCTTTGCTAAACCTTCTAGCTTTTCTTTTTTTTTTTCAAGTATGTTCATAATTGCTCATTCAAGCATTTTTATTATGGCCGCTTTACGGTCTTTGGGAGGTACTGCTAACATCTTCCAGCCTCAGCATTAATGGCTACAGATTGAGATCTTCCCAGTCTTTTTTGGTATGACAACTGATTTTCTGTTGAAACCTGAACAGTTTAGTATTCTGAGACTCTGGATCTCCTTTAAACCTTGTGTTTTAACAGCTTTTTCTAACACTGCTCTGCCAAGGTGTGTATGTGGGGGGTCTCTGTTACTAACATGGGGGTGGAAATCCAGGTTCTCCACTAGATTTCTGCTGACATCTGAGGGAAGGGGTCTTGTCCGTATGTTGGGCAGGGTGGGTTGTGGGAGTTTGAACTCCCCATGTGGTCTCCATGGAGGTCTGACATGGGGGGTGGGTATACCACCCAGTCCCTACTTGACTGCTCTGCTGACCCTGGCAGGGTTAGGGAAGGTCAGGGGCCTCATTCCAGCTTCCTAAGAAAGGATGCCCAGGGTCCCCTTTGACCTTTGTTAGCATTGGTATGGGTGGGCTATGTTTTTTATTTTATTTTATTTTATTTTATTTGGTGGTGTTTGATGGGAGGAGAGCCGTTCTTGTCTAAAATGTGCTAGGTCAGTCCCTTTCTGGCCCTCTGGCTGGAGAGAGGTAACGTCAGTCAGGGCTTCACCTGCCCTTGGTTCTTCCAGGTTGCTGACTCAGCTCCATTGTGAGGTGCACGAGGCCGAAGGACAGCCCAGGGCGCCCTGCACGTGTGGTTCCTCAGATTCCCTGGGAGCACGGCAGCCTGTCTCCTGTCCTCCCTTCACAGCCTTCGGTGCATATCATCTCCAGAGTTTTAGTTGTGCCTGGTGGAAAATGTAGGGGAAAGTACATGATCTCCATCTTCCTGGACACAGGTCCTCTCTTTCTGGGGTTTTAGCTCCTCCAGTATGCCTTGGAGAGGAATTCAGAGAGTACATCTAACCCCCACGGCATGCATTGCTTTGGTTTTTATATCCAAGTGTCCAGTTTCTGCCTGCTCCCAGGAAAGCTTAGAAGCCAGTCTGGGGGTTCAGGGTCCCCCTCAGATTGCCTGTATATAACACCTTTATCAGTTGGCCAGCTGTTGTGACTGAGCCCTCCTCACAGACCCCAGAATCGACATAGCTCAGACTTTCATGCTCTTCAGATAATATATATATATATATATATGTATATATATATATATATATGTATATATATATATGTATGTATAATTGATGTTTTGTTATTTTAAATTTTACAGATGAAAGCTTTTTATAGGAACTTCCTTTAGTGCTCTTGATTTTTTTGTTTCCTGATAGATATTAAGACCACCCTTTTGGGAATGGCGTGTTTAAACTACGCTTATTTTCTAAACCCACAGTGTTAGGTATTATGCTAATATTGCAACAGTGCTTCCAATTGAGAATACTCCTGGGGATGGACCAATGGTTAACAGCCACATAAGCATACAATCCATATGGGTGGTTTTTTAGTTGCTTTTGGCAAACGGAAGATTCTTGCTTATTATTAAGTACATTTAGTCCTACAGTAAGGGTAACGGTGACCGTGGGGTGGGTCTCCCTGTGGCGACCCATTCTCTGAATGCTGTATTCAAGCAGAGCAGCTTAGAACAAGTTGCCATAGGAGGCCGGCCTGTTTGGTGAATTTTCCCATCAGCTTCCCTTTTGGGTAATGCCGTTGAGCCTTTTGAGATTTAGAAATGTTCCAACTGTTTGACTCTTTCCATTTGTAAATGTAAAAAAAAAAAGGTCCGATTTGCATTTGAAGAAAGAATTCAAGTGTGTTCATGAAGGCAGCTTATATCTGCTGAGCCCTTCTTTTTATTCCCCAGAACATGTGGTTCTCAGCAAGTTCTGGACCTCCCTATACCACACTCACACACACACACATAAACAGGCATGGAGCCGTCCTGATTTGAAGATTTTGGTAATGTGTTTTTGAACAGGGCATAAAAATATATCTCTGTAATTACATGATATTTAGTGATTAGATAATTATGGATAATTGCATGGGGTAGTTCTAAGTGCTAAAGTGTTACCATAAGATCTAAAATGTACAAATTGCATAATAATTATTCTTGGGAGTTATTTGGTAATTCTGAACATAATTATCATGTGATCTGCAGTGCATGTAATTAATGCATAATCACATGGATTTTGCCTTCATAACTACTTTGCTCTTGTTATAAAGCTCTTTGTCATAACATTTGAGTATAAATATAATGTAATTGGCTCCCAGATACAGCACATTAAGCCCCGTGATAATTGCCTTCACAGTAACAATACCCTTACTTCATTACAACTGTGTGGCTCCTCGGCAGCATGGAGTTAGAAAGGATTGCCCGAGATGTGGCGGTGGACAGGCAGGCAAGCGGCTGAGTGATGGGTAAAATGTGCACACATCTGGGTGAAGAAGGTCTTTGCTGTGACCAGAGCCTTTCCGTGAGAAAGTTTGCGTCTTTCACGGGGATAAATCCCTCTTCCAACTGAAATGTGCACCTGGCTACAGCTCCTCGAGTCCAGCCACGGCACCACTTGGCCTTGTGCTTTTCATCCAGCAAAACGCCCGTCCTGTGTCTGGTCTAGTTGTCTCAGAAGATGGGGACTTCTATAAGGAGAAGACCTTATTAATAAACCGCAGTGAGAGGGAGCCATGGGTTGTTGATGGCCTTGAGCGCAAACTTTGAAATGGCCGCAACTTATCCTGAGACTGAAACAAGACCTTTGGCTCAACTTCTGAGTTGATAATGCAGCTTTTCAACTTTCCCCAGGCTTCACATGGCAGGACGACTACACCCAGCATGTGATGGCTCAGGAACTATCAAACCTTCCCCACACCTACCCACGACATCTGGAGGCTTCCGACACAGCCAGGTAAGCAAACTGCTCTCTGGCCGCAGCCCGTATCCACCAAGCTGGTTTTTGTTTGATCCTATTGTCCTTGTGGTGTAGAGGGTCCAGAAGATGGGAAAGTCCAATAAGGAGCAGATGGTGCTTCCCTTTCCACTGTGTCCTAGCCCTGGGCATGCAAGACGCGTTGGTGTGACCCTCCGAACCAGGTGCTGTCCTCACTGACAGGCATCCCAGTGGCCCTTCCCCTCCCTTTCCCAAGACCTTTGGAAAGCCCTGCATCTTCAGAACCTTGGCTGAAAGCAGAGAAGTCAAGATTTCTCATTTCCCAGTAAGAATTTATGTTCACTTTAGTACAAAAAGCAGAATTAAGTCATGAAAGTTTTCCTACTGCCAAAACATAGTGACCTATACTGAGCTGCATGCTTCACTCTGCAGCATCTCATTTCATCCTCACCGCACACTCTGAGGGGCTCCTAATGCTTGTCCTGCTCTTGGACGGAAGGGAATTGAGATGCAGGGAAGTTGGAAACTTAGTCCAAAGACGACCACAGGCTGCCAGTTGGGATTGTCTCATTCCTCAGCCGTGGTGCTAGATTCTTCATTTATAGAATGTGAAAAGGGCCTTTTCCCTAAAACCTAAGGTTTAGGGAAGTTTGGAAAGTCCATTTTTTCCCCCTAAGAGAGAGACTATTCTGAAACTTTAGTTAGAAAAATCTCAGTAACACAAAAATGCTGCTGTTCCTCTAAGAAGTGAAGCGGCTAAGCCACCACGAAGTTCATTTCCAAATCCAGTAGCGTAAGTGAGTGGACCCCCCGAAAGGACCTCGACACACCGATGACGCATTCACCATGTTAGCTCCCTCACCAGCCAGACTGTGAGTTTCTTGAGGGTAGGGAACATGCCCTCCTACTTCTTGTGTCTAGCCTGTCTACCTTGAATGCCTCCTTTGTCGGACAATATGCCATTATAGTCTGCAAGTGTGTGTTAAGACTTCTCTGTAAGAAAAAACAACCAAGAACCAAAGTCAGGCTGTCTTGAATTTCCGTTTTTGTTTTGGATGATTGCATACTCTTTGCACTGGTCTTTACACTTGGGCATTTCAGTGCTGCCCACTGCTCCTTCCTTCTGCATGAAGATTTAACTTCACTAATGGTGAAGCACAATATCCCAGATAACCTTGCACTCCACCATGAGCAAAGAATAACTCCTTGTACGGCCAAGGTGAGAGAGACCAGAGCATGGTATCTGTCACCCAAAGACCAGCATTTGCACACAAGGTAAGGCCGTTGAACAGACACCTAGATGACTACGTTCTTACCAGCATTAATATTGTCATTTTTTTAAATTGCCAGTTTTATCGTGAAAAATGATAACTTATCTTTCTTGTTTTTTTAATAAGATTAAAAATATTCGTATTTGAGTCGGAATTTTCTTCTATATGAGTTTCCTATCCTTGATCTTTGTCCACATGAAAAGTATTTTTTGGGGCACCTGGGTGGCTCAGTCGTTAAGCATCTGCCTTTGGCTCACGACGTGATCCCAGCTTTCTGGGATCGAGCCCCACATCAGGCTCCTCCGCTGGGAGCCTGCTTCTTCCTCTCCCACTCCCCCTGCTTGTGTTCCCTCTCTCGCTGGCTGTCTCTCTGTCAAATAAATAAATAAAATCTTTTTTAAAAAAGTATTTTTTGTATTTTTCTGTTTTGTTTCAGTATAGAGCCTTTATATTTAAGGCCGGTAACTTTTCATTTATCATATTTTGTAGAAATATTTTTCTGGTCTGTACCATGGATGACACTCAGTACATTTGCTCATGAAAACAGAGTTCTCATAGCTGTCTCGAGGCTGGATTTTTAATTTCTGTCTTTGACAGGGTTGAACCTAAGTAAACCAATCATCCCAGCTCTAGAAGCCGAGCCCTATTTTGGGAAGACTTGATGGGATATTCCCAGATTCCTGTTGATCCTACTTCTGGCTCTGGCCCCTGAGGGATGGGTGTTCCTGGGCTGCACAAGTTGGTCCCCGTGTCCTCAGGCTGAGGCTGGGTTTGTCCAGTGGGATTCATCCCAGCTTAGAGGGCAGAGCAGAGGGGGTCAGGATGGCAGTGGGACCTGGGCAGAATGTCTAATCCCATGACACCCTCTGTCCTCCCTCCTGTTGACCTGGTGGTTCTCCACGGTTATCCCTTCGCTCCTCTTAGTTCTGCCTGCCTCTGTGAATAGTGTCCTGTTCAAGTATTCAGACCCCTACTTTCGGATGTTTCCTGTTGGCACTCTGACTGATGGACTGTCTCAGCGGCCAGGACAGGGGCACATGGCCCTGCTGTCGTCCTGGCTTTGTCTGTCCCTGCAGCTGGGGTCACAGTTAGACTGTCATGATAGTACATACAGTGGTTTTCCCTCTTTTCACAAAATTTCTGCAAAACTTTCTTTAGCACTGAAATTATCTATTTCCTGGTGTACATATTTTTTAAACTCTTCCTTTGAGGTGTATCTCCTAACGCTTTCGTTGTCTCCCAAAACTATTGGTAAAATGTGCTCATGGTTTTTATTGTGTGAAATTGAGGCATTTGTATTTTTTTTAAATTTTTCATTATGTTACATTAGTCACCACATATCCTTAATTTTTGATGTAATGTTCCATGAGTCATTGTTTGCGTATAACACCCAGTGCTCCTTGAAATACGTGCCCTCCTTAACACCCATCACCAGCCTATCCCACGCCCCCCCCACCGAAGCCCGCAGTTTGTTTCCCAGAGTCCACAGTCCCTCATGGAGGCATTTGTATTTTTACAGAGAACGATCATCCTTTTCATAGGGATTT
The DNA here is from genome assembly GCF_002007445.2 of Ailuropoda melanoleuca. Lineage (NCBI taxonomy): Eukaryota > Metazoa > Chordata > Mammalia > Carnivora > Ursidae > Ailuropoda > Ailuropoda melanoleuca. The sequence goes on along the minus strand of NC_048218.1, from coordinate 211,933,256 downwards.
CCAAATTTGTTAACTTAGCATGATATTTAGAATTGTATTATAATTTAAGAAACCTTTCAGTGTACGTATAGTTGTTGTTGCCCTTGTTATTTGTAATGTATGTATTTATTTATGTATTTTTAAATGAGGCCCTATTCAATTTTTTTTTTAAGTTTCAGAGGTAGAATTTAGTGATTCATCGGTTGCATACAACACCCAGTGCTCATTCCATCAAGTGCCCTCCTTAATGCCCATCACCCAGTTACCCCACCCCCCACCCAGCTCCCCTCCAGCAACCCACAGGTTGTGCCCTATTTTTAACATGATTTTTAAAATTAATTATCTTTGGATTTTCTTACTTCTACTATTCTTATACCTAGTGTTTTTTCTCCTTTTTTTTTTAGAACTATTGGTTTTATTTTTTTATAAAGATTTTATTTATTTATTTGAGAGAGTGAGAGAGAGCGCATGGAGGAGTGGGGGGAGGGGCAGAGGAAGAGGGAGAAGCGGACTCCCCCTGAGCGGGGACCCCGACATGGGTCTCCATCCCCAGACCCTGGGATCATGACCTGAGCCAAAGGCAGAGGCTTAACCGACTGAGCCCCCCAGCACCCTAGACCTGTCGATTTTTAATAAAACTTCTTGAATTGAACATTTTGTTCATGCTTTTATTTATTCATTTTTTAAAACGAATGAAGTTACACAAGTCTGCACATTAGCTTTTGAGCATTGATTTGGCCCCATCCTGTGCCTGGTGTGTTCTCATTCACTTTTGTTCTACGTTTTCTGTAATTGTAATTTTATACCCTTTGGAAATAGCAAGTGTCTAGTTTTTCTTATTTGTGTTGTTTTTAAACTTCAAATTAGTGCCTAGTTTTACTTCATTTTAGCAGATGTGACCTGTTCAGTTTTTACTTTCCGGAGATTTTGAGGTTTTCTCTGTGGCCTCGTTTGTACGATCTTGTTACTGATTTTCAATGGGTATTTTAAAAAGATGTTGTAGCCACTATTTGCAGGGTACAGATTTTTACACATAGTTTATAATTTTATATGGTTTATAATATGTCCTTAATTATATTTTGACTTATTGAAATTTCTCAGACAGAAACTGTTTCTATAAATTTTCCTTTTGTTGTTAATATATTTATTTTTAATAATTTTTTTATTATATTATGTTAGTCACCATACAGTACATCCCCAGATTCCGATGCAAAGTTCGATGATTCATTAGTTGCGTATAACACCCAGTGCACCATGCAATACGTGCCCTCCTTACTACCCATCACCAGTCCATCCCATTCCCCCACCCCCTTCCCCTCTGACATTGTCAATATATTTTGCCTTAAGCACTTTGAGGCTCTGACCTCAGGCACGTAAGGTTGCTGGGCCACATCTTTCTTGGCAATTGCCGTACCCACAGTCACTTCCAAAGCATGCCTTGGTTGCTTTTAATGCTTTTTACCTTGGATTCCATTTTTCTAAAATCAGTAACTGCCATTCCTGTTTTCTCTCTTTTTATTTGCTGCCTAATGAATCTGGCCGTCCTTTAAAATTTCACTTCTTGGGCTCTATTTTATATGCAGCTTTCCTGAGCAATGTCAGGTGGCACTTTTTACAGCCCCTGGGCAGCTCGGTGTGGCGCTGGTGCCTTGCCCACTTCCTTTTCCTCTGTGGAGTGTGACTGATTTGCTTTTGTTGTCTTCAGTGTCTGGAACTGTCCGATTTTACCTTCAGTCTGTGAGCACCGCCTTTTGGGTTTGCGGATAGTTGGAGTGCAGGTTTATGTCCCTGAAGAAGTCGGTGTCCTCTGATCGCCCCATCTGAGATAAGGACGTTATCACGCTCTGCCTTCTTTCCCCTGGCGCCTCTCCCAGTGCTGCTTCTGGCCTGGAGACTGCCAGCACCTGACATGTGCCGTTCACAGGGCTGACATTTGGTCGATATTTGTTGAATCAGGGAAGGAAGGACAGAACGAATGGACTCCTGATGCTTTTGAATTACGACATGAATTACTACATACTACCTACACCAACCAGGAGTCCTTCCTCGCTGTCTTCACTCCACAGGGCAAGCGTATCCTGTATGTGCATAATTATAGAGCATTCTGCCCTCGATGGATTTGTAAGCATCCACAGTTGGCCAGGGATACACTCGGCCTGCTTCATCCAAGACAGGTGACCTTTAGAGAACTTAACCTGCCCGGATGAGGTCAGAATCGTCTTCAGGATGCCCAGCCCCACTCTTGTCCTGACGAGAGTAGGCACTACATGTGAAAGCCAGAAAGTGGGCCCAGCAGTAATTACAGATCCCAAACCTAAGGAACAGAGGGGGAGCATGAAGAGTCACTGAGAACCAGAGCCTGCCCTCTGCCGATGCTCTGAGGGCAGGAGGCCAGCAGTGTGTCCGGGGCACAAGACTGTGCTCAGGAGCATCATATCGAGGGGCTTTGAAGGCCGTATGTGGAGAGTAAACCGTTGTTAAGCACGGTCACCATTACTGAGAAAGGAGTGAGGACCAGGTTCACTGTGTGCTCTCTGTAAAGATTTGGTTCCTAGCTTGGGTTTTTTTTCTTTAGCAAATTGGGTGACAACTGAAAGCATCTTGTATTATTTGGAGCCAGACGACCAGTGCGTGTGAGTGGAAAAGGGAGTTGTAAAGTCCGACATGTAAAACATTTTTAGTGTTTTTGAAGTGGGAGCTGTGTACTTACGAAGTTTTGACCTACTTCAAGCTGAATGACAGACGGAAGCCCATTTGCGACCCCGCTCCAGGGTTGGCCACGCTCATCACTCTGATGCCTTAGAGCGCCACAAGTAAACCCACCACCCACAGACACACCGGGAAGACGAATGAGGCAATGCAGAGGCACTTTTATGAGGTTAGCAGTTAGTGCCGAGAAGAGACAAACTACCGGCGAATTAAACTGACTTCAGTTAAAGTACAGCATGACCCCACGGAACACAGGATTTCATCCATTCTGTGATGGTCCAGGAAACTCTAGCCATGGATGGAGATCAAAGAACCGTGAAGTCCTCATCATCGGCACACATGTGAGGTCTGATCTGGTAGCTTGAAAAGGCATTTGAAATAAAATCCAGATAAGTTTATCAACTGAGATAATTAAACACAAACAAGATTTTCTGTACGTCCCAGCTTTTATGAAATACGTACAAATACCACACCTAACTTAGGGGTCCATTCTTGAAAATCAGACTTCCTACAGGAAAAACTAGCTGGGATCCCGTTCTCCATTACTTTACGTGGGAAATCTGTAACGAGTCACATACCCACCTAAAATCCCAATAGTTTCCTGAAGTGTCAAAATCACACTAAAGACCCACATGTAGGTAACAAACTATCATGTTTACA
>NC_048218.1:211904061-211929808 GCF_002007445.2 Ailuropoda melanoleuca | reverse complement strand
TACACTGCTTCTCCACTGAGCATCTGGACGCACATCCTGGGATTGCTCTCAAGGCAGCCTTCCCACTCCGGAAGAAAGTGTGACTGGTGTCTTTGCATGGACCCTAATTCCTTCGAGAGCCTATGACTGAGATGTGGGGCCATTGCCTCTGACTACCGTAGGGCCACTGGAGGCATGGGGAGAGGTGGCCTCCATCCCTGCCTGCACTCCATTTCAGAAGAGAGAAACGGGAGAGCGGGGCTGGCGCTGGTCTCACTGCACATTCCATCCATTTGTCACCGCCAAGTTTGGCTTCCATAGTCCCTAAACACCCACGCAGTAGGAGGGCCATCCACCACGGTTTGTTTGGGCACTTTCCCTCACAGATGTCCCAGTTTGAATCATGGATTCTGCGGTCATCCTACCACATGGCCCTTTTAGCACCCCACTCACAAGGATTATTTAGGAAAAGAGCAGTTGGAGAAGAAAGGAAATGAGCACTTGGTAGCATTTTTGGCTTAGGCTTTTTTCTTCTATGCTGAAATAGATGCTTCTCAGTATTTAAAAATGCAAGGAAAACCAAGAACTTGTTATTTTCTCCGTCCTGTGTCATCTTTCTAATGAACACAGATTGGATAAAGCAGAAGTCCGTGACCAGACGTCACCAAAGCCACCGCGCAGACTTTTTTGCCACAAAAGTACAGCCAGCCACGGCTTTGAGCAGCGGTTTCTGATCTCTGCCCCTCTCAAGTGATGAAAATCTAAGTTGGAAATTTAAGTTTTATACACCCATGATCTTTCAAGGTGCAACCAATTTCCAATGAATTATTTTATAAATAATCTTTTTTCTATGTATCTTCAAAAATCTACCTCTAGCATAGAGTGAGAGAAACATTGTGAATTTATTACCTTGAGAGGCTTGAATACAAATTACTTCCTAACAGAAGCGGCACTGCTGCTCTGACGCACGGTTGAGCTCTTCTCGCTCGGTCAGTGTCATCATTCCCCGTGTGCTGTCAGGGGTGGACTCAGCTCCTGCTTTCATTGACCACGGCAGCATTGGGTAAATGTCCTCGTCATCACTACAGAGAACACAGGAAATTCTCAGCTTGCACAGTGCTGTTGAGGAGGTTAAAAACAAAATTCATCACTTGGAAACGTTGTGAATTAACTGATCTATTTTGGAAACATCATCTCAGCATTGTTAATGTTCAACAGGCTATACTAGGTGCTGGGGTTAGAAAGGTAAACCCTAGTCCTGGTGCTGGGACCTCACAAGTTCTCCCAGGTAAGGAAGACGTGCAGACGCAGTTAAGGACGGAGCAGTGCTGTAGTGCAGGGAATGCGCAAAATAGCGGAGCTGTGAGTCAGTGAGTGGGTCAGTGAGCGCTTCTTGGGACAGGTGCTGGAGGAGCAACTAGAAGTCACCAGGTGGACTCAACAGGCAGATTGTCAGGAGACCACCCTAATGCCCCCTGAACAACATGAACAGGCCAGGTGAGCTACCAATCCTAGCTTTTAGAAAACCCCTTGGATTGCTGATGATACAAAGAAACCCAAATGGACTGAAATCCAAAAAGTAATGAGGTCATTCTAGGGGAGAAGGGACCCCCACTACTTTCATACAGGCTGCAACAGCAGGAAGGGAACCAGCTGTAGGAGGGATGGGAAGAGCATGGTCCCCAACTTTAAGGAATTGGCATGAGGGATAGAAGCCCCAGCAGCAGCTGCACAGAGCACGGAGCGTTTGAGAAGACTGTATACTGCAGGGGGAGAACGGGAGCACCAGACCCTTCTGAGCTCCCCTCAGCAGCGTTCTGGAGGCTTGGGACAAGGCAGAGTGGTAGAGAAGATCTACCCTATGGGAAGCAGAAAGGTGGGTCCACAAATTGCTATTGGCTGTAAATCAGAGACCGCTCCCGTGCTCAGAACAGTGTCTGCAAAGCATAAAGCCACCCTCAGAGTCGCAGTAGGGTTTAGAGCCCAGCACTGCTGAAGAAAGGCTTGATCCCACCCTCAACATAACTGTAGCCGGTAGTTACTGAATCTGACTCTGCGACAAAACCAACGCCCATTTCAAGTACAGCTCGCACCAATTCAGCCCCACAATAGCAGGCCGACAGGAGAAGGACTTGCCATTTCCCAGGGATAAATATTCCTTCCTTCATTCTCTATTACTCTTCATCCAAAACCCAGCTTACAGTCCAGAACTGGGAGACACCTGAAGGGACAAGAAGTTGTAACTCATGGTCAGAGAGGAAAGAGGCAATAGAAGAATAAAGAACACCCAAGTGTGACTCAGGTGTTGTAATGATTAGAAAAGGGCACTTTAATAATGAAGTGTATTAAAGGGTTGGGTGGGAAAGGCGAAAAAACATAAATGAACAAATGGAAAACTGCAGCAGAGAGATGGAAACAATAAAAGAACACCAAACGGAAATGCTAGAACTGAAAGCAATAGGGTCAGAAATAGAGAACTCATTTGATGAGTTTGCAAACAGACCAGACATGTAGAGGAAAGCACATGAAATTAGAAAGACATATAAGTTGAAAGTAAAAGTATGGAAGATATATACAATGGGGATTCTAAATATCAGAAAGGTTCTGGGACTATGTTAATATTAATCAGTGTACACTTCAAGACAAATAGCATTATCAGAGATAGAGTATTTAAGAATGGCTAAATGATCAATTCATTAAATGACATAAAAATCTTTTTTATGAACCTAATGTCAGCACTTCAAGTACATAAAGCAAAAATATGAGAATACCAAAAAGAGAATTATATGAGTCCACGGTCATTTTTAGAGATTTTAACTCTCCTCTCTCAAGAACTTCTTATACAAATAAGTAGAATATCATTAAGGATCTAGAAGATTTGAATAATACCATCAAGCAACTTAACCTAATTGATATTAATAGAACAATAGTATCTAAAAACTGCTGAATACACATTATTTTCAAGTCTACACAGAATATTTCCCAATATACATCATGTCCTGGGCCATAAAACAAGCCAATAAATATCAAAGGATTAAAATCATACAAAGAAAGATAAAGGGAAAGAAAACTTCAGATCATTAGCCCTCGGAAATATAGAAGCAAAAATTTTAGACAAATTTTAGCAAATCAAAACCAATGTTATATAAAATAGGATAATGCAGATGATACAGGGAAATTGTCTACATTTGAAAATTATTGAGTATAACTCACCACATTAACAAGAAAGGAAAATATTACTCAGCCATCGGAAAGAACGATTACACAACATTTGCAGCAACATGGACGGGACTGGAGGAGATTATGCTCAGTGAAATAAGTCAAGCAGAGAAAGACAATTATCATATGGTTTCACTCATTTATGGAACATAAGAAATAGGAAGATCGGTAGGGGAAGGAAGGGAAGAATGAGGGGGGGTAAACAGAAGGGGGAATGAAGCATGAGAGACTGTGGACTCTGGGAAACAAACTGAGGGCTTCAGAGGGGAGGAGGGTGGGGGGATGGGATAGGCCGGTGATGGGTATTAAGGAGGGCATGTATTGCATGGAGCGCTGGGTGTAATACGCAAATAATGAATCATGGAACATTATATCAAAAACTAAGGATATACTGACTAACATAACATAATAAAAAATTATTATTAAAAAAAGGAAAACTATACAATAGTTGTAAAAGATGCAGAAAAAGCATTTGACAAATGTCATCATCGGTTCATGGTGGAAATCTACAAGTAGCATCACACTGAATGAAGAAGGACTGAATGCTTTCTACTTAAAATCTGGAATTAGACAAGGAGGACTGCTCTTGCCTCTTCTGTTACTGGACAGTTTAGTCAATGCAATAAAGCAAGAAAAATAAAAGGCATCCAGATTACATGTCCACCTTTGCAGAAAATTTGGCAGAACCTACAAAAAAGCTACTGAAACTAATAAGTGAGCATGGCAATGCCACAGAATGCAAAGCAAATATACAAAAATCCATTGTATTTCTATAAACTAACCACAAACAATTAGATGAAGTCATTTACGGTAGCACTGAGATTACGAAACAATTAGAGAGAAAGGTAGCAGAATATGTAAGGCTTTGTACCCTGAGAATTAAAAAGACATTGATGAGAGTAACTAGACAAAGCCTAAATTAATGGAGATGTGATTGTGTGTCAGAAGGCTTAATAGTGTTGAGGTCCCCCAAACTGATGTATAACTGTGACACCAAAAGTGCAGTCCAGAAGAGAAGAATTCATAAATTGGACTCCATAAAAATAAAAAATTCTCTTCTTTGAAAGATCCTGATAAGAGAATTAAAAGACAAGTCACAGGCTGGGGGAAAAAATTTGCAAATAATACACTTGAAAAAGTACTTTTCTCTACGATGTATAAAGAGCTCTCAAAACTCATTAAAATGAAAAAGAGGAGGCAAGTAAAGAATTGAGCAAAAGATTTGAAAAGACACTTCACCAAAGAAGATAAATGGTGGCAAATAAACTCAGGTGAAATGTTCAACATTGTTCGTCAGGGAAATAAAATGAAACCACAAGGAGCTGCCATCTCACACCTACTAGAATGACTGAAATCTAAAAGACGCCCACACCATGCGTTGGCAAGGGGGGGGAAAATGGAACTCTCACCCACTGCTGGTGGGAATACGCCCACTCTGTGATCCAGCCATCACACTCCTGTCCAAGATCCATCAGAGCTTTGTCCATTCGAAGACTGTACGTGAATTATCATGGCAGCCGCAATAGTAATTCCCACCAACTGGAAAAGCTCAAATGCCTGTCAACAAGCGAATGAAGAAGCATGTGGAATGCTATCCAGCAATAGAGGGGAATGAATTATTGATGCACGCGGATGACTTTCCAGATCATTGTGCTGACGGACAGAAAGAAAGTGCACACCATTATAGTTTTACTTACATGAAGTGTGAGAAATACAAAGTAGTGTATGAGCGATGGAAAGGAAATCAGTGATTGCCTGAGGGGGTGAGGGTGGGAAGCAGGGGGAAGGAAGTGTTAAAAAGGGGACAAGCACACTTTCTGTACAAGAGTTGTGTTCATTGCTTTAACTCTGATGATGGTTTTCGTAGGTATATAGTTGTGTCAAAACCAATGTGCGCTGTTTATTGTGTATCGTTATACCTTAATCAAGATGGAAAAGAAAAACAGATGAGCAAGCCAACACAAAATATGTGAGAGTTTTGAACAGACACTTGATAAAAAAAAAAGACATATAAATGGCCAATAAGGACATTAAAGGGGCCAAACATCATTATTCATTGGAGGAAAGACAGCATAACACCGTAAAGAACGGCTACTTCCTGTCCACTAGATTGGCTACAATAAGAAAAAGTAACTGTGATACCAGCTCTTGGTGAGAATGTGAAGCAATTAGTGGAAACATGAACTGTTCCAGCCATGGTATGGGCAATTTCTTGACAGTTGACCATTCGTCTGTCTTGTGACACATTGGAGAAAGGCCCGGTGTGTTCACAGGAAGACTTCCTGCGGCTGTTCACGGCAGCCGTCTGCCCGGACTGGAAACCAGCCAGGTGTCCTCCGTTTCTGAAGAGGTGCCGCCTTAGGAAATCCAATGCGAGGGATGAAGGTTCCCTCTGCCCTATACTTAGCGGTGCTGCTGGAAACAGCGTGTGTGAAGGTGCAGAGCTGTGAGGACCATGGCCACAGCCTTGTGTCTCAGCCACACCCATGATGTTCATTTGACTTACAAGTTGCCTTCTCATGCCGTTATTTCTACTGGCCTTCAGTGGGAAGCTGGGATCTCATGGTAGAGCTGTTCTCATGGTTTGTGCCTAGTATGTAGGAAGGGATTAATCATAGTTACTCTGAGTACCAGCCCCCATTCCCTGCTCGTAAAGTCCTACCTGGGGAAGCAGGCCACCTCACTTGCAGAGAGCCTGAGGTTCTAGTCGGCTCAGAACTGAGCTCTGTGGGCAAACCAGCCTACCTGTCATTTAAGTGTTCATCTGCTTACCCAGCAGGTGGAGTGTCTGAGGTGTGACAGTTGTGGGGCTGGGGATCAATGTGTGACCTCACGTGGTGTGATCACACATGCACCATGTCTCCCAGACACATGTTTCTGCCTTCATCCTGCTGGGCCTCAGGCCAGATCCTGCAGCTACAGAGCAGGGCAGTCGGCCCTGCCCTCCCACAGCTGACTTGCTGGGAGGAGAGATGGTTGTATAAACACAGAAAGCCACAAAGAAGCTTTGTGAGAAGTCCTTATTTCTTGTTTTTCTTTTTCTTTTTATTTAAATTCAGGTAGCCAAGGGATCGTACATCATTGGCTTTGATGTAATGTTCAATGATTCATTAGTTCAGCATAATACCCAGTCTCATCACATCATGTCTTGTTTTTCTTTAGTGCTGAATCGTGTGGGCAGAAGACATTGTCTTTTTTGTCTTTAGTTTTGCTCTAACTTCTCACGTGTATGAAAAGCTACTTGGGCATTCTTTGACAGTTGTCCACTTCTCCCATCTGGACTCTTCGGAGCTGATTGGACAGACAGAAGAGGAGCCTCCGCCTTGTTACATCAGGCTGGGGTGTCCTTTCTGTGGACTCGTGCTTTACGAGGATGAGAAGTTCCCCGAGACCTTTAGTGGTTTACGGAGAGGGACACTGAGGCTGAAAAAGTGGAGTGAAGTGTCCACTTTCCAAACTTCACTGGTGGTAGAGCTGAAGTCAGAACTCTGAATTCTTGTCCAACGTTTTCACATTTATTTTTAAGCCAAAAACGTCTTCACCAAGTTTCCTCCTCCAAACCCTGTCGCTTTCCCCCAGACAGCCTGCTGGGCGAGCCTGCTTCTTTCTGTCATGCAGCCTGAAGCCAGATGCACGGGGCTGCGTCCAAGCCCTGGTCCTCACCTGCCAGAAAGTCGGCTTTGTATCTCTAAAATTCTGTAGTTTTGTCTACACCGTAGGGTTCTTGAGAGGATCAAAAAGAATTAAAACATAGAAAACCAAAGAACAGCCTGGTACCAGCATTCAGAAAACAGGACCCATTTTGTGCTGGTTTTCGTAGTCAGTGGCGTCTAACTCCATGCTTCATGCTTCTCCCAGGAGGGTAGAAAAATGGATTGCAACCCTCTGTTTCAGTCATTCCTTTTAACCCGTTACTTGCTGGGTCTGAGGCTGTAGGTGCAGATGCTGGAAAGGACAAGATGCAAACCAGGACAGCAGATGAAGCAGAAACGACAGGGGGAAGAGGTAATGTGGGTGGGGTAGAGAGGAGGAGCAGTGGTGCTGGCTTCAAGCCATCGGTGGTCTCTAGAACCATTCCAAGTGAGCGTAACCCAGCATCATTGCAGATATCCATAATTTAAAATCCACAGCTCGTATTCCTGTCAACTTTCTGCAAAGTTCGTTGATCCCAAGTTTAGAACTTAACATCTCTTCAACCACATAGAATTTGTGAACTGTGTAAAAAGTGTTTGGGGACTGATGTTTCTAACTGAAAGCTCTAGGTCTCAGCTGCAGACAAAGATGCACCAGTGTGAAGCCCCCCTAAAGGCAAACATTTATTTTTTCCTGGCAACAATGCTCAGTAGGAATGACACCTCCAATTCATTCCCTGCACATGGGGCAGGCTGGCTGCTTAGAGCCTGAGCACCTCGGCGGGATAGCCTNGCTGCTTAGAGCCTGAGCACCTCGGCGGGATAGCCTTCTCTCTGTGTTGGGAGGGAGAGAAGGGAGGATAGGTAAGGAGGGAGAGAGAGGGAGAGAGAGAAGAAGGGGGGAGAGTGAGAGAGGGAAGAAAGGGAGAGGGAGAGAGGAAGGGGGGAGAGAGAGAGGGAAGGAGGGAAGGAGGGAAGTGGGGGGGAGGGACTGAGGAAAAGGGAAGGAGAGGAAGAGGGAGAGACGGGGCAGAGAGGGATAGAGAAAGAAACAGAGACACAGAGGGAGAGACTTAACAATGCGCCGCAATCATCCTCTGAGCACAGAAATCCCTTCCCTACATTAATGAATTGGAGGTGGAGGGTTCCTGAGACCCCCTTATGGGGATCCCAAATCTTGCCACATCCAGTGGCATTGTGGGGTCACCTCCTTAGGAAGCCTGTCGACAGCCCTACTGCTGTACACTTGGTCACCAGCAGCAAGCACGTTGTGATCAATGTGCTTGTCAGTGCCGCCTTCAGGCTGTGAGACAAACGGGAGAAAATGTTCTGTGGTCAGAAGTAGCCTAGTTTGAGTTTCCTAGTTTGTTTTGGGTCCTTGGCGTGAGAGAATACCTGGTAAGGATTAGTGGCCAGTGTATAGACATGAGTCTCAGCCCCTCAGTGTTTGCTCGCGTGTGGGACTCCGAGGGCCTCTAGGCCTTCCTGGCTGTCTGAATCCATAACTGTGCGGTCTGGGAGTGGAGTGGGTGGATTTCCACGAGAGGAAGGAAGCCAGACTTTTCGCTGTGGGCTGCTGGTCCTGGCGAAGCTGGTGGGAAGGGGAGCTTCTGTGCCCATTTGATGGTTGGGCAGACCTGCGCCTGGTGGCTCTAGGACATGTGTCAGCTGGCTCCAGGCAACTGCTCTGAGCTCCTCTTCCTTCCACCTCTTTAAAAATACACTTTCACTAAGAGTCTAGGACCTGGCTCCCATCTCCTTCCACAGCTCGTCTCAGGTCCGTGTTTGAGAGCTTCTTCCCCACAGAACGTAGTGCAGAGCTTGGCACCGCTGGGGCTCATGGTGCTGCTGAGGGTGGAGACGGTGGGGGTCGTGCTTCCACAGGAGATGCTGCTGCTGTCCCCGTTTCCCAGACTCCTCCTCTGAGCCACGTGCAGAGCACTCCAACCTCCTTTTCTCTCTCCCTGATCCTCGTACCTGCTTGGAGGAAAAAAAGGAAGTATTTTCCTAGTTTTGAAGGTAGTGAGAGGGGAGCTCGAAGCCATGCAGGTTGCACAGAGCTGCGCCGACAGGCCAGTCTCCCCAGAAAGCCGTCTTCCCCCTTGGTTTTATTAATAGCATGGAAGGTGTGGGCGAGCTCATTCTACTCCTTCTCACGTGGCAACACTGTGGGCTCAGGAATATGCCTGGAGGGACATGATTTCAGGGTAAAGTTCAGCAAACTTTGGTGGCAGTTCTCAGATGCTTCATACAAACTGCACCATATCAAGGATGCTCCAACCGGATTTCTGTAATGAATGGTATGAGGAATTAATGTACCAGAAGTGGCCATACCAGGTGCTGGGAATTGGCAAATTTGTGTACTTTTAGGTTGCTGATTTCCAGATTTGGGCAACTACAGTCCTAAAAGTTATTCAGCATTATTTTAGGGAACCTGACATCATAGGTTTGTTGAATTCAGGCTTAAACCCTCAGACTGGGGGGGCAGCTTATGCTCAGGTCATCTGTGGACTTCCTATGCTTTAAAGAAAAGGAAGGTCTAAGAAGGTGAGGTGCGTAATAGTAGTAATAACGGTGGGAGCAGTAGCACTGACTCTCCGTGTCACGCACTGTGCTTGCTGATAATACCCCTTTCCACAGATGACTTAGAGGTTAAATAACTCACCGGAGCAAAGCTCGCTGGGCTGGTGAGACCAGAGGTGGGATTCCAACCCAGGCAGCCTTGCCCCAGAATCCAGCCCCAACTCCCGGCTCTGTCCTTCAAGACTTGATGCCACAAACAGGAAGCCACTGTGAGAATGCTCGTATTGCTGGTCTCCCAACTCCCAGGGCTCCGAGTTGTTGGCTGGACCACAGTGAGCTCCCCTGAGGACACCATTGTGCTGCCCGTCATTTACAGAGGACCTGGGATGACTTGTAAACCCCGATTATTTCTCCAGTTTACCTACTGAAATGTTATTTTTTCCTCTTCCCCTTAATTTGGTTCACAGGGTAAACAGACCCAGAATAGATTGTTGGCCCCCGTCTACTGAACAGATTCCGTTCAGTCTGCCCTGTGTTCAGCCTAGTTTGTCCCTTACTGGAGCTTTCTGGTTCAACTCTAATTAAAGGGCCTTTGAGGAGAATCTCTAGGTCAGGTACCTTCGTAGCAAAGAGAAGAGAGATGCTGGTGGGCACGTTAATGAGGCATTTGGATGCTGTCCACAGCCCCCAGCACTGTGACGTGCCCAGGTGTTCAGAGACAGCCTTTCGGAACAGTTCAGGCTGAGTTTGAGATTGACACTTACACCAATTTGTGGGAAACTGCTGCAGGAGCTATTGGTGTGCTGACATTTTATTTGTCTCTCCCTTTCTCTAATGAATCTTACTTTTTTCTAAAGGAAAAACCATTGGTTTCAACCAGTACTTGGACAACATTAAACAATTTGGATGAGAGCTAAAATGACATCATTTTAGGAATAAAAACAATCTTAGAGATAATGTCCAGTCTCCTTGTTTCACAGAAAATTGAGTCTTAAAAGGTCAATGCATTCGCCCAAGTTCATATTTGAGAACAATAACTAGAACCTGTATCACCCTTAGTTTTCTGATTTCTAACTTGCTACACCAAAATCTATCCCGGAAGGCTGAGCCCAAAGATTTTTGAAAACAGCCAGACTTGGAGTCTGAACCACTTGTCTTGAGTTCAGTGATGGCTGCACATCTTAATTAGACACCAAGGTCTACTCCGCATTGACTCAACACTGATCTTGTGCCCAAGCAAGGTGCATTTAGAAAGTATGAATGGGAAGATCTAAACAATTTATGGTTTGTGGACTCATTCCACACCATGAAGGGAGCTCTGAAGAAGCCTCCAGGACGGGTTTAACTTTTCTGAGAATCTCCATGTTGGAAATTTCTGTGTTTGTCTATGAAATTTTGATGATCCCACAGTCAGAAGTAGAACATTGAACTTTCTAACATTTTTATAGCTGTTCCAGAGTGGAGGACAACTGGGCCTTTATTTGTCTTGTGGCAAAACAGTCTGATGGGAATGCGTCCTCCTGGGAAAATCGACTGAGCGAGTGAGGAGGACATACGGGTGGGGGTGCAATGAGGGGTCATGCTGGCCAGGTCGTGGACTTGGTGTTACGTATAATGGTTAAAAGAGTGACCTGGCAGGTTTGCTATTACAGAATATTGCTGTTAAAGGAAGAGGAGATAAGAATGATTTCAGTAGTTGGTAAAGAAAGGAGTTGGAGTGAAATGAAGACTGGAAGATGGAGCAGTAGTTGCTGCTACTGAAGGAAAGAGTCAGTCACGGGTGGAGAGCTCCTTTTGCCGCAACAGCGAACCCCAGTGCAGGTGACGGAATTGGAGAGACATTTCTCCACAGAAGACGGGAAGCCCATGAAGAGATTTCAGCATCACTGACCAGCAGGGAAATGCAAATCAAAGCCTCAGTGAGCTGCCACTTGACACCCACTAGATGGCTGTACGGGAACAGATGGCTAATAACAAGCACTGGTGAGGAGGAAGAGAAACTGGAGTCCTCACACCTGGCTGGTGGGAGCGCAAAATGGCGCAGCCGTGTCGGAAAACATCCTGGCTGCTCCCGACAAGTCACGGGTGGAGCTACCACACGAGCCGGCAATTTCACTTCCAGGCGTGAACCCAAGAGGATTGGAAACATATGTCTCCAAGAAGCTTGTCGATGAATGTTCATCGCAGTATAATGGCCCCAATGTCCACCGACTGATAAACAAAATGTGGGATCCCTTTAAAATGAGATGTTTCAGCGGTAGGAGGGAATGCAGCCCTGCTGTGTGCCGCGGCCAGGATGCACCGGGAACACAGGGCGCTCTGTGCAAGAAGCCAGGCACGGAAGGCCACGTGGTGTGCGATTCCACTGATATGACCTGTCAAAACAGACGGCTCCCTAGGGCTGGGGGTAGGGGGATGAGTACGAGGTTCCTTTAGGGGTGATCAAAACAGGCTGGAATTAAAGATGGTGGTGACGTTCACACTACTCTAGACATACTGAGAACACCCAGTTGGGTGTATTTTGTGGTATGTGAATTCTATCTCCATAAAGCTGCTGTTAGAAAAACCAATGCAAGATGAATACGGACCATAGAGTTTGGTCTGTCAGTGGCGGGAAAATTCGGGTGTGTTTCAGAGATGTCGGGGCTGTGTAGTGCCTTGAGCATTGAGATCAAATGTCCTTTCCAGTGGCTGACGTGGAGGCTCACCTGCTGTGTTTGATCCTCGGCCCCTGCAGGGTGAGGACCCCCGTGCCAACGGCATACTGACCTTCATGGCACAGACGTCCGCTCTGACCTACGCTCCTGGGCCCCGGGCCGACCGCCCCGGGGGCCGCCCTTTGAGGACCCACAGCCAGCTGCAGCCTGACGAGCTCAGCCCCAAGGTGGACGGTGGTGCCGACAGGCAGAGTCTGGTCGCTGCGCTGGGTGCCTCTACGGCTCAGAAACCCCCAGCGCCCCACGGGGAGGGTGACCCAGGGCCTCGAAACCCACTGCGGGCACCCTGGAAAACAGCAAGGATCCTTTCGGCCCCAGCGGCCCTCCAGAAATGGCCTTCACCTCCAGGAGACCTCGAGGACCCCCCAGCCTTGGATGATGGTAAGGCAGCCTCCTCCAATCCCCTGTGTTTCTGTTGTTTCTGTCTTTCCAGCACCTGCCCAGGGCCAGCTCTTTGCACTCTGCCTGTCCTGCGAATGGCTTGTGAACCTCTGTGCTGCCCCGGGTCACTTCCACAGCTGGTGCAGTGTGAGGAAGGGCCTTCAGCACTCTCCTGGCCCTCTGCTGCTGTAGGAGAGAAGGTGGTCGTGGTCAGGCCCAGCAGAAAAGGGCCCTTCTGGGAGTGGCAGAAGCCCAGGGTGTGTGGGCTGCGGCCCCGTAGTGTCCGTCGCATTACCTCACTGAGGAAGGCGCTGAAACAGGTTGGGGAACATGACCAGGTCTGGCCCCCAAACCATGTTGGCCACAGAACGTTTTGGGAAATGGAACATGAGGGCTTTTGGATTCGGCGTATGTCACCCCTCAGCACTCCTTATGGTCAAACTTGGGGCCACCTCACGTAGTTATGGTTATTTGCTGTCCACAAAAGAGCCCCATGTGAAGCTAAGGCCACCCACAATGCAGTCAGGGCACGTGCGGCCTTCGGAGTGACTGGCTTTCCGCGCTGCTCCTTCAGGGCTCTCCCGCGGGTCTTGCCTCCTGTTGTGCCGCCCCAAGGAGAAGCGGTATTGACCGGGTCCTACTCCCCTGTAAGGAGCAGGGCTCTAGTGTGCTGATCTTCTAAGACCATAAAGTATCAAGTGAGACTCTGATAAAACACGACTTCTTCTTTGAAGATATACAAATAATAAAATTGAGCAGATAGCAGGATTTCTGAAACAATGGACCAAGAATCCCATTAACATCAGCAGTCTATTTTCTGTAAGTGACGCCTTAATTGGATTTGCTCTGACAGTCTTCTTTCCTACATATTGCTGCTTTTCAGCTAATAGGTCTCTTGTTCTCTATCTCTCTCCATCCACAAAGTCATTATGGCACCTTCCACATTGAAGGAAAGCAAAGTTATAATTAGAGGGAGGCATGTGTGGCCGTTACTAACGCTTTCTTCTCGTTCTTGTCTTGGGAGAGAAAGCATACTGTGCACTTGCCTACGGGTCATTTGCCTGTAAACACACCATCCTACGACTGGAACTCCTCCACGGACGCTGCTGCCTGCGGTAGCTCCTCTCCCTCCCCGGCTCTAAACCGTGCACTGCTCTGAGAACTCCGTTTTCGGGGCTGTGCTGCCTTCTACCCTCCTGTAATTACCAGGCTCTATCAGAGGCCCGCGTCTGCTGATTTGGCTCTCATCGTGTCCGTCCACTTCCCATCTTCCCTGGCTCAGCATCCCCTGACACCTCTGCTGTAAACACACCATGGAGGTCACCCCCGCCGTCCAGTAGCCAAGCCGGGGGCTCTGCTCAGCCTTGCAGGCCCTCTCCGTGGTGCTGACCGCCCCATGTGCTTTTGTGCTCCAGGTTATGCAATGGGGGCTGTCTGCTTCTCTCTGTAACCACCCCTTCTCTGTCTCCTTTCTCCTCTCCCACGACTTAAAAAAAAAAAATCCCACTTATCAACGACTTCTGTCCTAGTTATTGGAAATAGGAAGCCCCTACCAAAGGAACGTAAATCCTCTGGAGAGCCAGGTGTGTTCACAGAACGTGGCACACGTCAGGTGTCTGCCACGGCTCAGGAGCGTCCTGCCTCCCCAGTACGGGGTTCCTCCTCATTCTTCTTGATGTCGCTTGCGGTGTGGTCTATGGGAACATCCTCTTTGAAAATGCTCTTCACTCTCCAGTGACCCTTATCAACTGCATAATTTGGTTGGCATTTTTTTCTGTGCTAACTTGCGATGTTGGTATCTTTTTATATCTACTGTCTTCCAGCTACAATTTATGCTTTAAAAAGAAACATGTAAAATGTCAACCACAAAATAGAGGACAGTAAGATGACCCTTGTGCATTGCATCATGGGGCTCCAGCAAGAAGCAGCTTCTGGTCTTTGCTGATACTCTGTGCACCTGCCTCCTCCCCGTCCTCAGAGGGTTCCGTCTGTCTGTATCTCAGTACCTTATCACTGGGATATGAGAACGCTTGTATAACCCTAACCACACAGTTTCACCACACATGAAAATTAATAGTAATGTCTTAATATCATTATCTAATCAGTGTTCACACTTCTTAGTGGTCACAAATTTTCTTTACAATTTTTTTTTTTTTGAAGCAGGATCCAAAGAAGAGCATTTGAAGTGGTGGGTCTGTCTGTTTAAACTTGCGGAAGTGTTCTCCCCCTCCTTCTTCCTTTCCTCACAACATTTTTAAAAAAACAAATTCACTTATCTCGTAGCGGTTTTCACATTCTGGATTTTGCTGATTGCCTCCCAAAGATAACATGTACCTTGTTCCTTTGCTTTGTATTCTCTGTAAACCTGGAGCTATAGGAGCCAGCCCAGAGATTTGACCGCGGTGTTCACTGCTCAGCAAGAAGGCTCAGAGGCGGTGACAACGTGCTCTTGTGTGCAGAGGACACGGTCTTGCTTTGTGTTGTCTTAGCATCAGCAGCCAAGGGCCACTCAGCCTCGCTAGCCAACTTTGGCTTGGCTGTTTGAAATGCTTGATCTCTCAACAAGATGAGCTGGTACCCCACACCAAAGGAGACGCTCATGGCACCTTGCACCCTCCCCAGAACACATCTCACAGTGTGCAGTGCGTGTTTGTGCAATTGTTTGATCAATGCTTCTCTCCCCTCGTAGACCATCAACTTAGGAAGATATCGCACCACTCCCTGTCCCTGTCTGCAACCCAGCACCCAGTGCATGCCTGGCAAAGTGTTTGCTGAGTGAATGAACCAGCGGATTCATCCACATAAATGGTCTCATTTGATTTTCATATCACCCTTAAAACACAGTATTATTTTCAATTTCACTTTGCTGGTGAGAAAGCTGCAGATCAGAGGCTAAATGGTGGCACTCCTCCCACAGCCAGATCACTGAAGACAGAGTTGGGTCACCCCAACAGATCACTGAAGATCGAGTCGGGTCACCCCGACATCAGGTCACTGAAGACAGAGTTGGGTCATCCCCATGTCAGGCCACCGAAGACTGAATTAGATCACCTTAAAGTCAGGTCATTGAAGACAGAGTTAGGGCTCCTAAGAGGCAACTGTATAAAATTTATATTTGAACTGAATTTACTTTGTTACTCTGGCTAATTGCTCCTGGACTCTAAAGCTTTAAATAACCTTTCGGCAGCAAAGTTTAGCTCTCTCTCTTCATTGTGTGCAAAAGTGTGTGCCTCACCCCTAGGCCAGCAGAGTAGCAAAGATCCCTGGGGTTGGGGTGTCAGCCAGTGTAGGAGGGGTAAAGATTTCTCTTCTTACATTTTAATGAAAAAGAATGAGAAAAGACCACCTTTCCTCTAAATTTGCAGTCGAGGGGCTTCCTGAAAATAACTCTTCGACTCAGTGCACTACTGGGATTTAATTGGTGTTCATTAAGAGCAGACACCCAGGTGGGCCATTTCACACCACTGCCTGGAGAACTGCCATGGCATTTAGCCATGCCACCTGCGGTCCCTGTGGAAAGTGCGCCATGAGCACAGAATCTCTATGCGCAGTCCTCTGCATAAACCTGATTTCATCTTGGAAGCAACAGGAAGCAAGTCAAAGGGAGGTCTGGAGGGCTGGTGTGCCGTGACGTCTCAGGATGGTACAGCCTGGACAGCAGGATATCCCAGACACCCAGTGTGCTGCTACCTGGAAGGGGGACCCTGTGGTAGTGCAGAGGGCCCGGAACTCCCGTGTGACACAGTGAAGGGGCTGCCCTTCTGGAGCACGGTCGAGTCCGACATGGGACACTGAGTTCAGGTCTCACATACAACCACAGGAAGACCCAGCCATACCCGCCCCCAGAGAAGTGGTAAAGAAGTTGGCTTAAGGGTATGGCAAATACACGTTTGGTGAAAACTTATAGAAAAGAGACCCTCTTCTTCATTTATTATTTACACCTGCCTTCTTTTAAAAAGCTTTAAGGCAGTGTGTGAGACAGGATCGTGGAAAGGACAGGCAGCACATGGCCGTGCTTCAGTGTGGCATAAGCTTGGCCGCATCCTGCCTCTCTGGTTTAAGGGGCAGTGCCCGGGTGCTGCCCACGTGGGAACTCCTCCAGAGAATGTCATTCTGTAATTTCTGTAATCAGTGTGCTGTGGGAATCGATTTGTGAAAGATTATTTGTTGTGCTTTTTACCAATTATAAAATAACAAATGGTTACTATGCAAAGCTTGAATAATAGGTACGTAGAAAGAAGACAAAAGTCACTCAGTCTTACCTCCTGAGGTGAGCGCTGTCCATGCTTGACCTGCACGTGCTCTTGACCTCTGTGTGTGTTTGAGGCCTCATCTGAGCAAGGCCATCTCATGGTGTGCTCTTCTGGTCCCTTGCATGTGTTCTCCAGCCCTAGTTCTTCCTCCAACTGAGGATTAAACCTCAGGCAAGTCCTGTGAACTCTGGTCGTTCTTACATAATGACAAGTTCCACGTCCACTTTGTACATTTACATTGTTAGAAATTGTGGTGAAGCACACGTGACCTAAACTTGACCGTCTTCACCATTTTACGTGTACAGTTCAGCCGCATGAAGGATATTCACATCGTCGTACAGCTGTCACCACCATCTGTCCCCAGAACATTTCATCACCCCAGACTGAGACTCTGTCCCCATAAACGCTAACTCTCCTTCTCGCTCCCCCGGCCCCTGGCATCCACCCTCTACTTTCTGTTTCTATGGGTTGGATGACTCTAGGGACCTCACAGAAGTGGAATCACACAGTATTTGTTCTTTTGTGACGGTTTTATCTCACTTAGTGTAATGTCCTCAGGGTTCTTCCATGTTGCAGCAGGTGTGAGAATTTCCTTCCTTTTTAAGGCTGAGTGAAATTCTGTTGTATGGATAACACTGTACTTTGTCCATCTGTTGGTGGACTCTTGGGCTGCTTCTAACTTTTGGCTATTGTGAATGCTGCTGCTATGATATATTTAAATTTCTAAGTTTACTTTTGCATTATAAAATTATGATGTGCATATTTTAGAAAGATCCAAATAGAACAGCATATACAGAGGGAAATCCGAAGTTTCCTTGCTCTGTGACTGCTCCATGCTCAGAAGTAAACTGCCACACCGTCTGTGTGTCCTTCAGATTTCCCACCCAAAACCAATGATCCGTACATGCACCCATACATCTGTGTTTTTATAGATGGGATCCTAGTGTTGAAAGATACTTTGGATAGTTTGGATGTCCCTCTGTGTCAGTATCTCCGGACCCGCCTCCTTGCTGGAAGATGGAGTGTCCTTCATATCACTGCACCATTGTCCAGTTAATGAGCTTGGAGCATGCTATCTCATTGCATATATTGTTAGCACTTTGCTGCATCATTAAATGCATTTCCATTACATTTTTTATGGAGGCATAAAAGTCTACATATGTACGTACCATAATACATTTAAATCAGTTCTCTATCTATGCAGTTGACCCTTGAACAATGTGGGGATTAGGGGTGCCCACCCTCTGAGTGGTTGAAAATCTGCAGATAACTTTTGACACCCCAAAACCTTAACTACTAAGAGCTTACTGTTGAATGGAAGTCTTAACTGATAACATAAACAGTTGATTAACACATATTTTGTTTGTTGTGTGTATTACATACTGTATTTTTACAATAAAGTAAGCTAGAAAAGAGGAAATGTTATTTAAGAAGACCATAAGGAAGAGAAAATATATTTACAGTACTCTGTACTATAAAAAATCCGTGGATAAGTGGACCTGCACAGTTCTAAGCTGCATTGTTCAAGGGTCAACTGCATATCTATTAAAATATATATTGTTTGTTGATTTTTGCTCTTCACGTAATACCATGATTAACGTCCTTATGCCTGAATCTTTTCAGACCATAGAACCTTCATTACAGTTTTCTCCAGGCTTAGTGGTCACTGAGTTTTAATGAAGCCTAAAGTCACTCTTTTTCTTTTTTTTTAAATAGACTATTTTTAGAACAATTTTAGGTTCACAGCAAAATTAAGTGGAATGTATCGAGATTTCCCATATACCTTCTGTCCTCACACATGCAGAGACTCCCCCATAAACAACATCTCCCACCAGAGTATTAAATCTGTTACAACTGAAGAGCCAACACTGACACATCACTGTCACCATAGTTTAGGGTTGAGTCAGGGTTCATTCTTGGCGTTTTACATTCTGTGGGTTTGGACACATGTACGCTGACATGTATGTATCATGATAGGATCATACAAAGTAGTTACCCTGCTCTAAAAGTCCTCTGTGCTCCCCTATTTACCCCTGCCCCTCCCAATCCTCCAACCAATTTTCTAAACAGTTAACTAGAGCAAATGACAAATATTATGCAGTATGCCCACTGGTAGAAGTTGGAGTTTTCCTATCTATGAACATGGAATATCTCTCCATTTATTTGGTTCTTTGACTTCTTTTGTCAGAGCTTTGTAGTTTTCTTCATACAGACCTTGTAAATATGTTGGCTAAAGTCATTCTTTAAACTCAAGTCTCAATGATGACAAGTAAATAATTATGGAAACCACCTTAGGGAATGATGCCTCATACACAATTTTCTAAACAGTTAACTAGAGCAAATGACAAATGCTATGCAGTGTGCCCACTGGTAGAAGCTCCCAGTCTAATTCTGGCTCACTGATAACACTCAAGACCAAACCAAACAGAAAACAAAACCTCTAACCAATCTGTTGGAATTCTTTTTTTTTTTTTTTTAAAGATTTTATTTATTTATTCGACAGAGATAGAGACAGCCAGCGAGAGAGGGAACACAAGCAGGGGGAGTGGGAGAGGAAGAAGCAGGCTCAAAGCGGAAGAGCCCGATGTGGGGCTTGATCCCACAACGCTGGGATCACGCCCTGAGCCGAAGGCAGACGCTTTAACCGCTGTGCCACCCAGGCGCCCCTGGAATTCTTTTTTTTATCATCTCGATTCCACACGTTGTGGAGCCTGGACTAGGAAGTAGGAGAATTTAATTCATATTATTGTTCTGCTGACTTTTGACCTAGGTATTTCATATGCCAGCTTTTTCCTCAACACACCTTGTTGTTTTTCCTATTCAGGTGTCTTACTATATTTATAGGTTGAATGGCCAAGGTAATGAGTATTCTCCACACACCCCTTCCCCACCATCTGCACTAAAATGGATTCTATTATACTGATATGGAATGTTTACTGGGGTGGAAGTCTGAAGCGCTTTCTTTAACTACTGGCTGTGCAGTTTTCTAGCTATGTGACTCTTAGCAAGTTTACTCATGAATTCACTTATTTACAGAACACCTGCTGAGCACCAGCCTGTCATATAGCCTTTCTTATTCTCTTCCCTCATTCAAAATAAGAGTATTGGGATAAGTGTATTTTGGGCCTCTTTCTGTTTGAACTTCCCATGGTTTTGAAGTCCTGCTTTTGCCAGCTGTGTTGTTTACTTTCCTATTTATGTTGATGGTGGGAGTCCCAGCTTGAAAACTCCTATGGAACAAAGAATATACCCTGCATCCCCCAATCTCAGGAGGGCACTGACCAGGACTTTTCATGATGACAGTGATAGCTTATAATATTGAAAAACCAGATTCGAGTGCTTCTATTGTTCTGGAGAATATATGCCCACATTTTGGGGTCATTTTCAGTTGAAAGGAAGCACTTGCTGCCTTTTTCATTTTTGAAAAAAATCCATTCACATTTGAGTGAAGGCCAGTTTTGCTCTGAACACTTTTGGTTTAAAAAAACAAAAGAAAACAGGACCAAATTGACCACTTAGTCACTGGAGTAAAGAGGCTTCACGCCCTTCCCTGGGGTTTATGAGCACCTTTTAGAATATGAGGAAGAAGGCACCTGTGTTATCAAAGTACCTTTCCTTTTCAGTGAAATTTAGTCCCACATTTGGTATAAAACGCCTAAAGCCTTTATTTTTCTTTTTTTTTAATTTTTTTTATTATCTTATGTTAATCACCATACAGTACATCCCCGGATTCCGATGTAAAGTTTGATGCTTCATTAGTTGCGTATAACACCCAGTGCACCATGCAATACGTGCCCTCCTTACTACCCATCACCAGTCTATCCCATTCCCCCACCCCCTCCCCTCTGAAGTCTTCAGTTTGTTTCTCATAGTCCATAGTCTCTCATGTTTCATTCCCCCTTCTGATTACCCCCCTTTTCTTTATCCCTTTCTTCCCCTACCGATCATCCTAGTTCTTATGTTCCATAGATGAGAGAAATCATATGATAATTGTCTTTCTCTGCTTGACTTATTTCACTTAGCATTATCTCCTCCAGTGCCGTCCATGTTGCAGCAAATGTTGAGAATTCGTTCTTTCTGATAGCTGAGTAATATTCCATTGTATATATGGACCACAGCTTCTTAATCCAGTCATCTGTTGAAGGGCATCTCGGCTCCTTCCATGATTTGGCTATTGTGGACAATGCAGCTATGAACATTGGGGTGCATATGGCCCTTCTCTTTACTACGTCTGTATCTTTGGGGTAAACACCCAGTAGTGCAATGGCTGGGTCATAGGGTAGTTCAATTTTTAACTTTTTAAGGGACCTCCACACTGTTTTCCAGAGTGGCTGTACCAACTTGCATTCCCACCAACAATGTAGGAGGGATCCCCTTTTAAAGCCTTTATTTTAGCTCATCACCATGCTGTGGGGTCAGCAAGTAGTCTCCTCTTTCCAGGGTGGAGGAAAAGCAGGAGCAGGGCAGGGGAGCCTCTGGGTATCAGTCTGTGGCTTACATATCAGGAAAATGGCTCCTCTTGTCTTGCCTTCTGATCCCACCACACCTGCCCAGCGTCCCTGAAGTGAATGCACCTGAATGGGCTGCTCAGCTGTGCAGGGGGAGAGGCTGTGTGTAACGAGGGATCCTAACTCTGCATTGCCCCAATCCCATGCCTTCCTCCTTGCCTTGGAGACCACTTTCCTTGACTTCTGCACCAGCGAAGAGTCACTGTTCAGATTGAAAGGAACCTGGGGAGTCATGCACTCTGCCCCCACATGACAAGTATCTTTAACAGCATCTCTCCTGGAACAACACAGAACAAGTGCACTCCCCTTGCTCCCTGCTACCCTCACATACAATGTCATCTTCCCGCCACATTTCCAACCTGAAAACTCTGGGTTAGTGGAGACCACTGAATCTGGTAATTTTTGCCTTCCAAAGGCATAGAGTGGATCTTAGGAAAGAGCTGAAGGGTCAGAGGCATCTTTCCCCGTGAGATGTGATAATATCAGTGGTCCCCACAGAGTGGAGCTGGGGTCTTGAGTCCTCAGGGCACTGTGGGCAGTGATTGGTTTGGATGTGAGCATGAGTTCGGTTCTTAGCTGCAGATAGTATTAACCATGCACACCTGGTCCTCTACCAGGTAGAACTTGGCTACTAAGAGGGAGTTCAAACGCTCTTGCCATTCAGAGGGTGTTTCTGTGACTGGGGTCCAAATACCCTACTGCTGTAGCCTATTTGGCTAATGTAGAAAAAAATCAGTTAATGCTTTTGGCCGTCTCTGGAAGGTTTTATATTCTAGTCTGGCATTTGCCATCCAGAATATGTCCAAGCCACTCCCCTTGTCATAAGTTGGTCAGTTAACATTTTGAGTGTGGAGAATCATGTTAATGGGAATTTCAATGAAACAGCCTTTAGAAAGCAGTCTGTCAACCCCACCACCAACTGAAGTGACACAATTAACGCCAAACCTAATTCGATTTTTGTTGTTGTTGTTCTTTGTCTCAGTATTACATGTATAGAGAGACTGGGGATGGTAATGATGGTGATGTGATGACAACGATGACGGTGCTGGTGGTATGACGGTGATGGGATGACGATGATGATGATGGTGATGACTGATGATGGTGCTGGTGGTGATGATGGGGATGATGATGGTGATGATGATGGTGATGGTGCTGGTGGTGATGATGGTGGTGATGATGGTGATGGTGGTGATGGTGCTGGTGGTGATGGTGCTGGTGTTGATGGTGATGATTGTGATGACTGTAGTAATGGTGGTGGCAGAGATGATGATGATGTGTATTTGGACATGGCTAAATTGGGTACTTTCATAAACGCATGGTGATAAAGACATTTAAGAGCAAAAGCTGTTATACATGAACCACATCTTCCTTGTTAAAACAATTTTGTAGTGAGGTTATCTGCACAACACTGCTTATTCTCTAAAGCTTATAATGTTTTGTCTGGGGGACCCTATTAAGACATATAATTTCAGTAGGTCAGGCTTGCAGCAGTTGTGCTTGTGAGTCGATCTCCTACTCTAGGCCTTACATATTTGATGTCCTGACATTTGTGTAATTGCTCTGCTAGAGCCCACTTGGAGCATTGAAAGCCACTTAAAATGTCATTATAAGCTGCCCGGGTCTCAGAATTATATGGTGCAGTTGATGGAACAAAAGAATGTTCCACTTTGATGCATGTGGTATTTGATTGTGCTCTGTGCTGTGGTCCCTCTTCAACCCACCACGGCTAGCTGGACTTTTTAAAAAGGATTTCTTGATTTATGTTCATCTTCACATGATTGACAGTGGGTGCCTTTGAGATAACTCAGCGTAGTTTACAGTGGTGGCATGGGAGATGGTTTCTGACACGTGTTAATTGTTCTCATCGTAAACTGGTCAGCCACTTAGAATCTACCATTGCATACTGAAGGTTTGTTGTTGTTGTTGTTGGAAAATAATTCTTTTTTTTAAAGTTATTCTTCACTAATGAAACCTGAAAAGTTTCTTTTTTGGATGAGAGGAGGCAATTTTAGGAATTATATTTTATTATTCCATTTTGAAGGTAGATATTTCTTATTATAGGCATTCTAAGAGAGCCATGGAAAGTCTCTCCTGTTCTCTGATCTTTATCTTAAAGAACATGAGTTTTATCACGTGGTGATCTATTCCTGTTCTTCTCCAGATAATGAGAATAGACTGAAGGAAGCTGAAGAAAAAAGATGTACGATAACAATAAGAATTTCTCTGAGTTCTTAAATGTCGGAACAGATAATTAGAAGGGGGCACAATTTCACATTCACTGCATTGATTATTAGAACTATGTTAGACAATCTACACACTTTATTTTGTTTTCACAGTAAACCCTTCAAGTGGGAATTATTGGCTTCCCACCTCTCCTATCTTCCATACCCTAGATTATTTATGCATAGCCCCTATCACCACCAGACATTCTATGTGTTTTCAATGGCTTATTTTCTTTCTCTTCTGATATGGATGAATGTTTTGTGAAAGCCAGGGCTTTGTTAACTGCATTATTCCTGTACCTGGAAAGTAGCTGTGCATAGAAAATGTGCAAGGAAGGAAGGAAAGAATGGAGGGGAGGTGGGAGGGAGGAAAGAGGGGATCTCCTGAGCTCTTCTGTTTAAATTCAAGGGCCTCTGGGAGGCATAAGTCACTCACTGATTATCAGTCAGCTTCATGAGACCTGGAATGAGTCACCCATACCATGAGCAACACAGAGAGGCTGTCTGAAGAGCAACCTGGGTGGGGGTATGTGGGGGCAAAAGGGAGGGGGCATTTGGACATGTGGGGACAGGACTAAACCCTGGACTCCTACACAGAAGACGGCACAAGGGAATGAGGGATACAAACATTACCATACACAGGCAGGGCCATGAGAATCTGGCCTGTTCACAGCTTCTTCCAAGGCCAATTTGCTGCAAACGCGATAATTCTTGTGGCCCCTTTACATTGCAGTTCCAGCACAATATGCCTATCAGGTTGCATTCCTACGTCTGGAGACAGTGGGAGACGGGAGACTGGGGCTCTGAGAGGAAACGTTCTGCCGAGGCAGGCGGTAAACCTTGACTCAGGGGCTTAACTTAGTCTGAAATGTTGTCACAGGGGAGCTAAGTGACGTCCTCTGCCCACTGCCATCAGATGCAGAGTGAGGTGGGGCAGGGATTCCACCTTGTGGGGCACCGTTAGGGTGGACACCTCAGCCCTGCAAAACGAGGGGGGTCTGACAGAGACTGGGCACAAATCCTTGGTAACCAAGGTGCTTAGGAATGGAATGTTTTTTTCCAGTGATTTTTCAGGTGAAATTTGCATTCCCCAGAAACACATTTTTGATTCAATACGCTTGTTGAACATTCCCTGACTTGGTGAGTGTCTGGGGGCATCATGGCCCCCCAAGGGGACCATGCATTTAGGGTGCAACATCATGCTGTGAAACGCCTTGGCCACCTGCGGCATGGCCTCTAATTTTAGGTGCTTGCCTTTTCTCACCTTCTATGCCATCATTGCCATGACGCAGGACACTTGAGGTGGATGTGTTTATACTGTTAGAGATGTAATAAACAGCAAAGACTTGTTCTTACTTTTTAGTCTAGGTTATTTTTTCATGTATTTTATTGATTTTCTATTTGAAATACATTCTTGAAATTTTTAATGAAAAAGTTTTGCTCAGGGTAATTCAGACCCCAAATTATATTTTATTTTATTTTATTTTGTTTTAAGATTTTATTTATTTATGGGGCGCCTGGGTGGCACAGCGGTTAAGCATCTACCTTCGGCTCAGGGCGTGATCCCGGCGTTAATTTGGGTGTATCTTTTTAAAAAATCAGTAAATTAATTGGGTTGCCTTCATTAGAAATTATAAATAATAAGAATTTTTAAACTTTTTTTAGCAAAAGTTAGGTTTTATATTTTTATATTTTAGAAGTTTTGTAAGTGACATTTGTCAGATGTAAGTTTGTCAATTTAATTGTTAATTTCTGAGGGTAAAATGTAGGGAGTAATTCACAAGTAGATTTAAGGAGGTTGGTTGAATTTCAGGAAAGACATTTCCCTACAGATAGGGTAATAAGTGACAGTTTGAAAAGCATGTCAACTCAAATACTTGTCTGTTTTAGGAGGAAAATGAAATGACTTCTTGAGTTGTGCTGTCATTTGATGTTCTTGCAGGGTCTCTATGGTTGGTCTGGCCCAGATGTTAAGTTTGCTCAATACCCAGTAGTCGAGTCTCTCTGGCTTCTAAACATTTCGATATGTACATGTGAATCCTACTGTAGCTCTGCAGCAAACCATGCCTTTAATTCTCTGTCCTTTCTAATAGTGATTCGAACTCCTAGGTTCTGAACACACTGAGTACCCAGTACCAGTTAGTGAAGTGGATAGGTGAATGGGTGAGTGAATGGGAGAGTGGATGGATAGATGGATGGGTGGATGGGTGGATAGATGGGGTGGGTGGATGGATGGGGTGGATGGATGGATGGATGGATGGATGGATGGATGGATGGACAAGTGGATGGATAGATGGGTGGGTGGGTGGATGG
>NC_048218.1:211783761-211903961 GCF_002007445.2 Ailuropoda melanoleuca | reverse complement strand
CTATTGCTGGGTTGTGTGTGCACGTGTGTGTGTTGTCTGTGTTCACCTGTGGGTGTCTGTGTGTGTGTGTGTGTGCATGTGTGTGTGTATCTGTGTTCACCTGTGGGTATCTGTGTGCACGTGTGTGTGCATGTGTGTTTGTGTCTGTATTCACCTGTGGGTATTTGTGTGTACGTGTGTGCACGTGTGTGTGTACGTGTGTGTGTTCACCTGTGGGTATCTGTGTGCACGTGTGCATGCACGCGTGTGTGTCTGTGTTCACCTATGGGTATTTGTGTGCACGTGTGTGTGTGTGTTCACCTGTGGGTATCTGTGTGCACGTGTGCATGCACGTGTGTGTGTGTGTGTTCACCTGTGGGTATCTGTGTGCATGTGTGCATGCACGTGTGTGTGTCTGTGTTCACCTGTGGGTATCTGTGTGCACATGTGTGTGCACGTGTGTGTTGTCTGTGTTCACCTGTGGGTATTTGTGTGCACGTGTGTGTGCACGTGTGTGTGTCTGTTCACTTGTGGGTATCTGTGTGCGTGTGTGCATGCACGTGTGTGTGCACGTGTGTGTGTGTTCACCTGTGGGTGTGGGTGTGTGTGTGTGCACGTGTGTGTGTGTCTGTATTCACCTGTGGGTATCTGCGTGTGTGCATGCACGTGTGTGTGCATGTGTGTGTGTTCACCTGTGGGTGTGTGTGTGTGCACGTGTGTGTGTGTGTTCACCTGTGGGTATCTGTGTGCACGTGTGCATGCACGTGTGTGTGTGTGTGTTCACCTGTGGGTATCTGTGTGCACGTGTGCATGCACGCGTGTGTGTCTGTGTTCACCTATGGGTATTTGTGTGCACGTGTGTGTGTGTGTTCACCTGTGGGTATCTGTGTGCACGTGTGCATGCACGTGTGTGTGTGTGTGTTCACCTGTGGGTATCTGTGTGCATGTGTGCATGCACGTGTGTGTGTCTGTGTTCACCTGTGGGTATCTGTGTGCACATGTGTGTGCACGTGTGTGTTGTCTGTGTTCACCTGTGGGTATTTGTGTGCACGTGTGTGTGCACGTGTGTGTGTCTGTTCACTTGTGGGTATCTGTGTGCGT
The DNA here is from genome assembly GCF_002007445.2 of Ailuropoda melanoleuca. Lineage (NCBI taxonomy): Eukaryota > Metazoa > Chordata > Mammalia > Carnivora > Ursidae > Ailuropoda > Ailuropoda melanoleuca. The sequence goes on along the minus strand of NC_048218.1, from coordinate 211,902,881 downwards.
GTGTGCATGCACGTGTGTGTGCACGTGTGTGTGTGTTCACCTGTGGGTGTGGGTGTGTGTGTGTGCACGTGTGTGTGTGTCTGTATTCACCTGTGGGTATCTGCGTGTGTGCATGCACGTGTGTGTGCATGTGTGTGTGTTCACCTGTGGGTGTGTGTGTGTGCACGTGTGTGTGTTCACCTGTGGGTGGGTGTGTGTGCACGTGTGTGTGTGTTCACCTGTGGGTGTGTGTGTGTGCACGTGTGTGTGTGTTCACCTGCGGGTATCTGTGTGCACGTGTATGTGCACGTGTGTGTGTCTGTGTTCACCTGTGGGTATCTGTGTGCACGTGTGTGGGCCATGTGCAGCTGCTCGGGGAGCCCTCTTTCTTGCACCAGGACTTCAGTGGTATGTAGTCCCGACACGCCGGGCCCATCCCCAGAGTGCGGTGAGGTTGCTCGCAGGGAGACCTCTGTGGCTCTTCCTTCTGGGTCCTGGGTCTCAGCGGCAGCACGAGCAGGGCAGACACCCCACAACAGGGCCGGGAAAGGGGTTCTCATCCTCTGAAAGGCTCTTCCAAGTGGCAGTCTTGTGTCACCGTGAACAGCAGAGCGCGAAGCCTGTGGAGCAGGACAATCCATGTGACTGTCCTCTGCCTCGGGGGGGACTCTCGGAGGAAGATGACCACATTGTGTCACATCAGGCATTTCCTCTCGCCCCCAGCCTCCCCAGAGAAGACGAGGCCACTGTTAGGGTCAGGTTTTTCTTTGCATTCAGAGGTTTTCCTGTAGAGCTCTCCCGGGCCAGACCCTGGGGACTTGAGCATTTGCTGTAGGCATGGGTCAGAGAAAAAAATCACTATCATGGTTCACTTCCCTTTTTCTTTTGCTGCCTCACTTGGATGAAAGATATATGACGCAGATAATATGGCTTTGTGTCACTGATTCTTACTCTTTTTCACTACGAGATTATGTTCCCTCCCTCTTAGAGAGGTTGGGATTTCTGCCTCTGTTATAAGATTAATTGATAATTTGGGATTCTCTAGGGCGAGACGTCACCAGATCTCAGCTTAAGCCTTAATAGATCAGCTATTAATTGATGAGAATCTGATGCCATTCCTTAAAAAAGGATGTCTGCATACCTGTTTGTCCCCTAAGAAGGAGAAGGAGTGTGACCTGTACCTGGTGTGATCTCACTGACACACGTCCTCCCTGTGGGGCTTAGCTTCCCACTGTTCTGTATCTTCTGCTTTCTGATGAACAGCACCGTCCCACCCTTTGCCATGCACATTCTTACTCTCTTTACACCCTGGATGGACCCGCCCAGATTGGCTGCAGGTCGAGTCCGCTGTCCCTGTCCCCCCACGGGAGATTTTAGAAGGGTTTCAACTTTAGGTGAGCCAGCGCTCGGAGGTGAATTTGAAGCCAAAGGGAGCCGTTTGTGTCTTCGCAAAGGAGAAACCGCGTTTTACGTCTCCTAAAGAGACGCATGAGAGCGTGTGGCTTTCCTGGCGTGGGCTCTCACAGGCACCTTGGTGTTTGCGGTGTATTCCTGTGGAAGGACGGCCGAGTGACGAGACTGGCTTTGGAGAGGTGAGCACCTGTGGAGGCTGAGAAGTGGGAGTAAAGCAGCCGCCAGGCTGATGCGGCAGACGGGGATGCCGGTGTCCCCACGGGCCGCGGGCAGCTTGTGCGTGGACCATCAAAAGCCCCGCCGTCCCACACGGAAGCACCCGGAGGGCCTGCTGCTGTGGCAAAGCTTCGGTCCCCATTTGCTCCTCAGCCCTGGAGGGGTGAACATGGCCCACGGGGCCGGCTGTCGGGGGCCGGGCGGAGGCTGCGCGCCAGTGGCAACTGGGCGACTCCCTCACCTCTCAGGCCGCACCCCGAGGGCTGCTGGGAAGAGTGTCGATTCTCGGAGAGCCGCCCCGGGGCAGAGCGGGTCCGTCGTGGTAGCTGACGTTAGCCCGGGAGCCGTGAACAGAGCGGGCACGGCGCCACCTGGAAGAGCCGTGGAATAACGGAACTTGGGTCGGGGAGAAGGTTGCAAGGCTGGAGCACGGAGACCTCGGGCCAGGGTGCTGGAGGAAAGTGCCGGAAGTGGAGCGGGCCTCCGACACCTGTCAGTGTTCTAAAAGGGGTAGGCTGGCCTTAAGTTTTCTCCAGTGTTTCCTTCCCCTGAAACTCTTGCGTGGGACACGCCCACCGGCAATACCACAAACGATCTACTAACTGGCACGTCTCCTGCGTCACGACCTGCGCCACAGGCAGCTCGGTGTGGCTGCCGTTCCCAGCGGCACGGCCCTGACGGGGACTCAGCCCGACGCCCGGTATGGAGATGCCACCCAGACGGCAGGCATGGTTCTACCGTCTCTTCCCTGGTGAGCCTTAGGGTTTTGGGAATCCAAGTCTGGAAGAAGGTTCAGCAGTCAGTCCTCAGTGAACGTGTGCCCGCTCCCAGAGGCTCGTGCATGAGCAAGAGGAGGCCTCACACGTGGGCACACGGCCTACTCCCCTTCCTGTCAAACACGTCTTTCTAGATCAGTTCTCTAAACTGAGAATCAGGTGACTTTGAGAGCCCTCATGGGAGGACATTGCTTTTCCCATCACTAACTTGAAAATGTAAAAACCCATGCGCTCAGGAGTGACGTGCTGTGCCCCTGAGGTGAGTGTGGTGGGAGAGGAAGGGTCAGAGCTGAGCAACAGGGACAGTCTAGTCATCCCCCCCTGCCTGTGCAGAGACCCCTGGCTGCCCGCGGAGCCCTCAGAGCTGCGCCAGGGCTGCAGGGCCCATGGTGACTGCGGGGAAGATGGACGAGGATGCGGGGACGGGGGTGGACCAGTATCCTTGCCTGTTTCCCCTTCCTTGTTGGAGAAAAGAGATCTTAACAGGTTTGTGGACAGATTCTGTCGTCGTGGTGTCCGCAGGTTTTGCTTATTCTGTTCCATCCTCAGACCGCGTCTCAGATGATGTGCTCGAACTTTCTGTTCAGGAAGTATGGCTGCTGTCCTCTAGGGGTCTTTCCTGAATGTGACGAGTTCGCTGCTACGTCACCACTCATCTCCTTCGTTTGTCTCAAGAGACCACATGCAGTGTGACGGATTCATTGTCCCCTGAGATGTTAGTGTGGGTGCGTGTAGCCAATGAGTAAAAATAGTCACGTTTGCTCATACAGTAAACAAGACACGTTTCCAGATCTACAGTCCCTGAGTGCAGACTTGGTAGTTGTGGGGAATGTCTGTGACCAGATGGTGCACAGTGGTCTCTGAGCCCTGGGTCGCGGTCCGGCTCTGGCCTGTCTGCAGGCACCCCTGCCTGTGACATCAGCACAGGCTTACTGGGTCCCTGCTCTTGGGGGGGGGGGGATCCAAGACGAGCCCAGTGTAATTCTCCCTTAAGGAAGCCAGACACACTCAATGTAACTTAGGGGCTGTCTTGAAGTTCAAACGAGGATGCATGCAAAGCTGCATTGCGAGACTCCCAGAGCCCTAAGGTCCCGCTTTATCCAGAGAGAATGCAAACAGCTTTAACTGAGTGGGTCCCCCAGCCTGTGAATTAAAGACTCTCAGAACCTGGTATCATAACTTGGACTAGGTTTTTCCCATAAACTTTTCCTGACTCCCCGCTCACCGCCTCCTCCTGTCAGCCACGAAATTCCATCTGCCGACTCAGCAGCTCCTGACCGTCTGCCCTCCCTCTCATTCCCTCTGCCTGGCGCTGCCCGAGCCAGCAACTTCCCTGTCCACCGTCTGCAGCAGTGGTCTGAGGCCGCTCCATTCTTCCAGAGCATGCCCAGCTTTCTCGTCCTCGAAGATGCCGCCCTTGCTGTGCTCCTGGGACCACCCCACGTCCCCCTGGGCGTGGGAGAGAAGCCCGAAGCTCAGCATGGTGGCACAGTCACCATCTCCAGTGGCCCCAACGCCATGCTTCCTCCTCCAGGGCTCATGCCTGGGGTGGTACCAGCACTGGCACCACCTTCCCTGCCACCTTGACGCTGTGAGGATCTCTCCGCCTGGCCACTCCTCATCGCTGTCCCCGTCCTGCTCCCGGTGATTAGCTGCTCTTGTGCTGGAAGCTGCAGAGACCTCTTTCTTATTGGTGCCTGCATCCCCTCTGCCTTTCCCCAGTCTGTTATGCACGTTGAACCCCAGCAGAATTCTCCATCACCTAAATCTGACTGTGTCACTCTCTCCTCTTCAGACTTTGCGGTGCTTCCACTGCCCTTGAGATAGGGGCCCAAGGCCTGACGGGACCCCGAGCCGTGTGCGCTCCGCAGATGTCCTCTCCCTGCTTCCACACCTGGTGCTCTGCAAGCCCGCCTCCCCCCTGCTCCCGGAATATGCAGGGCTGTCACGGGGCCCTGTGTGCATTCCTCCCACGCTGGAGTGCTGCTTCCCTGGTACGCACTGCTCCTGAACTCCTCCTCAGGGAGCCCTCCTGACACCCCAGGCTGAGTCAGGGCCCCTCGTCAAGTGCAGCCCTGCCCCTTCTTGAACCTTCCCTCTGGCCACCGGGAAACCGCGGGTGCTCCAGTGCCTCACACCCCCTCCTGCACGCAGATGTCACGCGTCTCGCAGGAGGGGCTGCTCTGGGTGTCTTGGCCCTCCCAGTGCTGCCAGATGATGTCGAGGAACCGGGAGCGGGGGAGGTGGGGCTCCTGGAACCGTCGAGACTTCAGCTCAGCACAAGTCGAAGAGTCAGCATGAAGGAGCTTTTGGTAAATTCTAAGGAAATGGATATAACTGACTGAAGGTTCTTCCAAGGCAGTTTGAGGCTCAGGATGGAACACAAGTCCAAAGTCAGAGTGGAGTTTTAAAAGTCCTGGCGACAAGGCTTTTGCTTCTAAGTAGAAGCTCTATTTAGAAACTCCTCCTGGCATCGGTGTCGGGGGCACCGTCGCTCCCCAGGCCTGCCCTGGAGGAAACACTGGAATCGTGACAGCCCTCTCATGGTCACGCTGCAGGCGCCCAGGCCCCGTCCTGGGACCGACCCACCATGTCCCCAAGGCCTCGGGCTCACAAGCCTGGCTTTTCCCCAGGCACCTCGTCCAACAGGCTTCCCTGGCTGTTCAGTTTCGTATTTTCCACGAGGCGATGGATGGATTTGTGACTCGCTCTTTCTAGTGCAGGATTTTGAACATGCACAAAGATAATGGCCCAGGCCCAACCTCACCCCATCCACACCCCCATTTACTCCCACCTCTCATGCTGCTTTCAAACAAATCCTACTTTCCTGGAAACATTTTGTGAAACAGTTCTAAAATATAAGGATCCCTCTTTTAACATCACCAAGCCTTAGTAGAATCAGGCGTCGAGCCTGCGTTCAGCTCTGTTGTCACATCCATGTCAGAACTCGGTTTGTTGGCATTTTGAGTCAGGATCCAAATAAGGTTCACAGCACTGACTGTCCAGTCTTGGATGCCTCTGATTCCGTAGGCCCACTTTCATCTCATTTGTTGAAGTTACAGTGATGTGTGGGATTTTGATGTCTGTTATTTGCTGGAATTCTAGAACTGGAGGAAATTTCAAACTTGTCTGACCTCTAACTATGGTGGTAGACAACATGTGAAAATACCATGAAAGTGCAAATATGGTGGGTGTTAAAAACACTTCCAGGGCCTCTTTGACCAAATGGCTTCTGAGTTGGCTTGGCCATGTCTAGCCAGTTGGAGGATGCCAGAAGAATGATGCTATGCCAGGAAGGGGCTCTTTAAATGGTCTCAGACTGTGGTGAGCCCCCTTTCCCCCATCTGATGCTTTCTGTTGTGGTAAAGTGTGAAATTGTTGGAGGGGGGGAAGAATAGCCCAGCCCACTCTGACCGAGCCTGGGACCTAGGCCTTTAACACTCTGTCTGCCCCATGCTTGTCCTTAGAGTCTGACTGCTACAGGTTAGTTGTGCAGCTCAGCCTAGATGCTTGAAATGCAAGAGGGCCTCAGAAGGTTCTGACCATGTTGGGACTCTTTGAGCCATAGTGACATCTGATGGCAGCAAGGGGCTCACCATCCATACTCGTGTGTACGTCTGTGTCCACACCTACATCTCTATACGTGCACCTGTATCCATGCCACATGTACATCACCTACCCATGCCTGTGCATAACTATGTGTCCATCAGCAACTGTACGTCTGCAGCCATGTCGGTGATTCCACATGCGTGTCTCCAGTGCATCTGTACCGTCTACCTCGATCTCTGTCCGTCCGTGTCCATCTGTATCCGTATGTACCTGTGTCAGGACCTGCATCTGTATCCCTGATCTGCATATCTGCATCTGCACTTTCACCCGCCCCCAGAAATGTACCTCATCTAATTACGTGTATCAGTATCTGCACCCGCATGCACACGTGAATCTCCGCGTCTGCACCTGGACCTGCACCGGATCTACCCTCAGCCTTCATGTGTGTATTGTTCGTTTCAGCTGTGTCCCCATCTCTGTCTGTGCCCACGTGTCTGCAGCCTCACCTCCTCTGGCATTTGTACACCTCTGTCATCGTCGTCGTACAGCCCGGTTTGGTGTTGGACTTCTGTAATTGTTGGGGAAGCTTTGCTTTTCGTCTTCAGGAAAAAGTCCATAGTAGACCTCTCCAGGGACCTTCAGAGCCTAACCACGGAAATTGATTTTTGAAAAGTGTCATCTGCTTTATAAGTTGACCTCCAATTAAATCTGTCTGAGTTAAGCAGTTTAAATATCACTCCTACATGGAAGGGAGTAAGAACAAGGGAGAAAAATATGAAAAGAAGAGACTTGCTAGGCTGTCAAAATAGAAGTAAACTGCCCATGACAAATGAAGGCAGACGGAAAAGGAAGAATGGGAAGAAGCAGTGTCCTAATGTAGCTCAGTCGTGGATTATTGGCTTACTTGAGACAACGACTTAAATAAAAAAAGAATGTCTTACTAGAAGAGCTGGCCACGGGTTGCTGAATTCCAGCACACCCTCCTGGATTCGAATTACGTGGAAGTCCCTTTCAAGCTCTGTAGTGGGCAGGTGGGTGGGAAGGAAATCACATTCCAGGGAGAAGAGCATTTGCAAAGGGCTTACATCAGGAGGAGCGCGGACATTTAAGGAGCTGAAATAAGGCTGGGGGAAGGTGGTGTCTGTAAGCATGGGAGAGGCTGACGAGGCCTCAGGACCCCAGCAAGGATTTGGGTCCTTGCCCGCAGCAGATATGGGACACCACTAGAGGACAACAGGCAAGTGGTGTGGTCAGAGTCCCACTCTCCCAGATCCCTCTGCTACTGAGTAGAGAATGGATGATGGAAGGTGGGTACAGTGGATGTATGGACAATGGTCAACAGGTGTGCTGGCCACTGGGCCATTCCCTCAGCTCTGTTCCCCCTCCTTGCTCTCTTTGCACTTGTGAGGCTGACCTGCAAAATACCTTCTGGGCTATGAACTGACCTGGACATTTCACTACAGTTCCCAGAGTGTTCTATCCATGGGGCTTCTGGCAAGGTTCCAGTGGGCTCCACTGCTATTTCCACTATACGCACTCTGTTGAGTTTTTATCATGAATGGATGTTGAATTTTGTCATGTGCTTTTCCTGCTTCTACTGAGATGATCATGACTTGTTCGATGTTGAACCATACTTGCATCCTTGGAATAAATCCCACTTGATCATGGTGTGTGATTGTCTTAATGTATTGTTGAATCTGTTTTTCTAATATTTTATTTGTAGATTTTGCATCTATGTTACATCGGGGTATTGTCCTGTAGCTTGCTTTTCTTGTGGCGTCTGACTGGTATCAAGATAATGCTGGCCTTGTAAGATGAGCTTGGAAGTGTTCCCTCCTCTTCTGTTTTTAGGAAGAGTTTGAGAAGGATTGGTACTGATTCTTCTCAGGATGTTTGGTAGAACTCACCTGTGGAGCCATCTGATCCTGGGCTTTTCTTTGTTGGGAGGTGTTTGTTTACTGGCTTAGTCTCCTTACTTGTTGGCATCTTCAGATTTTCTCTTTCTTTACTGTTCAAGCTCAGTCAGTTGGATGTTTCCAGAAATTTACCCTTTCTTCTTGGTAGTCAATTTGTTGGCATATAATTGTTCATAGTTGTTTCTTATGACCTGTTGTATTTCTGTGGCATCAGTTGTAATGTCTCCTCTTTCATTTCTTATTTTATTTATTTATTTTTTCTTATTAATCTAGCCAAAGGTTTATCTATTTTATTTATCTTTAAAAAAAAAACCGCTCCTAGTTTCATTTATCTTTTCCTTTTTTTTTTATGTTCAGTTAGCCGCCATATAGCACATCATTAGTGTTTGATGCAGTGTTCATGATTCATTAGTTGCATATAACACTCAGTGCTCATCACAACACATACTCTCCTTATTTTCAATTGTCTTTTCAGTCTATTTCATCTATTTCTGTTCTGATCTTTATTATTTCCTTCCTTCTGCTAACGTTGGCCTTCACTTATGCTGCTTTTTCTAGTTTCTTGAGTTGTAAATTCAAGTTATTTATTTGAGATATTTCTTTTTTCTTAATGCAGGCATTCATCACAATAAACTTTCCTCTTAGAACTCTGCTCTACGTCCCACACACTTTGGTGTGTTACATTTCCAGTCTCACTCGTCTCAGATGTTTTTATTTCTTCTTTGACTCATTGCTTGTTCAGGAGCATATCACTTGATCTCCATGTATTTGTGAATGTTCCAGTTTTCTTATAATTGATTTCTGATTTCATAGCATTGTGGTTGGAAAAGATGCATGATATGATCTCAAACTTCATAAATTTATTAAGACTTAGGTGTAGGCTGTTATGTGATCTGTCCTGGTGAATGTTCCATGTGCACTTGAGAAAAATGTGTATTCTGCTGCTACTGGATGTAAAGTCCTTCGTGTATCTGTTAGGTCCTTCTGGTCCCTGCTATTATTATTTTAATGTCTATTTCTCCCTTCAGATATGTTGATATTTGTTTATGTATTTAGGGACTGTTATGTTGCATGCATAAATATTTACAAGTGTTGTATCCTCTTGATGAACTGACCTCTTTATTATTATATACTAATCTTTTTTGTTTCTTGTTAACAATCTTTGGCTTAAAGTCTGTTTTGTCTAACAAAAGTTTATTTACCCCTGCTCTCCTCTGGTTTCCCTTTTCATGGACTATCTTTCTTCATCCCTTCACTTTAAGTCTGTTGGTGTCCTCAGTGCTGAAGCGAGTCTCTTGTAGGCTGCATGGAGTTGGGCATTGTTGGGTTTTTTTCCTATCCATTCAGCCACCTGTGTCTTTTGTCGGAGATTTTACTCCATTTACATTTAAAGTAATTGCTATTAAGTATGGGCTTCATTTTGCCATTTAGTAAACTATTTTCTGGCTGTTTGGAGATTCCTTTGTTCCTTTCCCTTTCTTTCCTCCTCTGTGATTTGATGATTTTCTGTAGTGGTGTGCCTACATTTCTTTCTCTTTCTCTTTTGTGTACGTATTCTAGGCTTTTGTTTTGTGGTTACTATTAGGCTTACATGAAATACCATATGTTTAGAACAGCCTGTTTCAAGCTGCTAACAACTTTGAATATGTACTAAAGCTCTATATTTTTGTATTGTCTTCCTCATTTTGTCTTTTTTATGTCAATACACTTTCTTTAAAACTAACTCTAAGACACTGTGTACTTAGATTTGTGTTAAGCTGTTGGCAAATATTTTCCCCAAAACTTTAGAGAAATAAATATACTTATGGTGAGAAGTATAGTCTCGTCTTGAAGTTGTTGGAATACACCGGTTTTTCACCAATTGATTTTTTTACCTGTGAAGAGTTGGTGGCTGTCAACAACTTTACTAGTAAGAGTAATTCAGGGTTACTGGCGCCTCCAGATGAATTTGCATGTACTCTGGAAGCCTGTGGGATCAGCAGTCAGAAGAATGAGTTTGGTTGCACAAATTACCATGAGCTTACTCACTCATTCTCCAGAAAACATTGGGTTTTATTTCTCTGCAGGAAAGAAAGGTGATAGTGAATCAAAGTGGGATTTTGAATCATGGCAGCTCCTCTCTTATTTTCCCTCAACAGAAATGCCTTTTCTCTGCATTAGGGTGAATTCCTATGGGTTAGCAAAAGTGTAACTAGCTTATAAGATTATTTAAATAGAATAAATATCATTATTTGTTAAAAACAATAAAGAGGGGATAGCTAGAATAATTGGGGAATCCCATGAAAACCTCATTTTATCCATTGGTTTAAAATACCTCATCAAAACAGTTTGTTATCAGAGTTGACTGATAACATTTTGCAATCCATCAATCGTTTGGTTCCCTACCTTTGGTGAATGTTTGACTGAGTAGTAAAATACCCGAAACCCGGATGTGGAGCAGCAGAAGCCTAAACGGTCAGCTCTTGAGCAGAGAGTCCTAGACATGGGTGGCTGCTTGGCAGGAGCGCCTGAGCCCGTGAGGAAGAGACAGAAACTCTGTTGCCAAAATAGTACCTGGAGAAATGATGGGTGCAGACACTCTTCAGTGCAGTTAAGGTGAAACACAGGTAAGGGTGCAGCTGTTACCTGGGCTTGCCCCATAGCCTAGAAACCCGCATCACACCCTTGCTGACAGTAACGTTTAGGTTTTGGGACTTACTGGTGGCATGTCCTGGGGCATGGATTATTTTCTCTAGTCTCAGTTTCCAGTCTTTTAAAATGAGGTTCACGGTAGTACCTTACTCACAGGTCTGTTGTGACCATTATATGAGACTGTTGTGTGCGGTCTCAGCACAGTGGTGAGTGTAAGGAGAACCTTCACGGGCTTCCGCAGCCCCCAACGTTCCTCACCCATCAGTTATTTCCACTACTCTCTTTTTTTAGGGTGGCTCTCCACAACTCCTTCACCATCTAACATAACAGTTTTTCTAATTTTTCACCTGTCTTCTAATTTCCATGATTATTTCAGGGCACTGTGAAAGTCCACACTGCTGTGCGTGGCATTGAGGCCATCATGGAAAACGGGCACTGTCACTTCTCGTGCGGGCTTCCCATCAAGTGAATGGCGTGAATGCTTTAGATTTCCTCCTGTTTTGCTTCTTTGGCAGGTGCCCAGGGGCATCTGACTCCAAATGATTCCGCAGTCGTAGTAATATGTTGCCGTGCTTCGGAGTAGAAAAGCATTAGAGGAGATAGCATCTAGCTTTTGAAAACCCTCCCTGCCACTAGATGTCGAGGCAGGCAGTGAGGAGCGAGCTGCCAGCATGGCTGGCGTCTCTCCCTCCACGGCCAAATCAGGTGTCCAGGTAATCAGGGTGACAGCTGTCACAGACACACAGATGAAATTGCATGTGCCATATCCGTCCATTGATTTTTGAGATTAACTCCAACGGCTTTCTAAGGAAGTTCAGACCATGAAATGACAGATGATGGCCATGTATTTTAAAAATAAAATAGAAATAACTTTATGCTCATTTTGAGCACAATCAGCACCATCTTATTGGTCTAACTATTGACCGGACCCGCTATCGTCGTAAGCCATTTGCGCTCCGTGCTACAGCCTGCGGGAGGGGTTGCGGCGCTCGTCACGCAGCTCGTGCGATCAGGGGTCTCCTTGCGGAGGCAAGCGGGTTCATACACATATTCTGGTAGATTTCATCGTTATCTTTAAGGCTGTTTTAAATAATCTTATGGATACAAGTGTTAACTGTATGCATTGGGGTGAAGGAATATGGTGTCAGTAGATAGTCATGAGGCTAAAATGGGGCTGGGACTCGTGATAAAGCCTCTGGGTTCACCAGCACATGATGTCACCCTTCGGTTTAAAATAGGCTAGACACGGAATTCATGGAATCTGGTAGCAAACCTGGTTGGGAAGCTGGTTTATGTTCGGCATGGAGCAGTAGCTTTGGAGGTACAAGAAAGGACAAGATGTAGTCTGTGCGCTTGCCGAGTGTGCAGTCTGGAGATGGGAATAGGATGAAACCATGTGACATGGTTAAGGGAGTGTCCGTAATAGGTGGTGGCCTGGGTGTTTCTGCATCAGAACAGGGGGAGTTTTAGGAAAAGGAGGGAGCCTCGCAGGCCCACTGATTAGAATTGGGGAGGCCTTGTTAGTGGCCAGGAAGAGGGAAGGAAGCCCTTTGTGGCATTGTGGGTGTGGGGCATACGAGGGGCTAAGGGAGGGGTGGCTGGGCCTGCTGGAGCTGAGGGTTGGTCACTGGAGGAGGGGGAGTCACTGGGCAGGCAGGTCGCCCCGGGAGTGTCGATCCAGGAGTGCCTGTCATCACCACAACCCGCACTGGTTTTAGGGCCAATGCTCCTCTCGGTGAGCACGTAGGCATGTGTGGGTACGTACACCTGTTCATTGTCTCATGCACGTGCCCCCATACAAGTCCCTCTTAATGTGTCTGCAGGTGTGTATGCACACCTGGGAAGTGTCTTGTGTGTGAGGCATGTGTGTGCACACTGGAGTCTGTGGTGTGTGTGGAGACCTGAATGTCCTTGGTGTCTTCTCAGATGCCTCCTCCCCCAGGCCGTGTGGAACTGCTTCCCAGGACTCCAGCTCCGGAGTCTGTTCCCAGAGCACAGGGTTGGGAGGGAGGCCATCAGGGAGACCAGTGTATGTGGCCTCACGGTTGTGGGGAGGCCCCTGCGCATCGCCCACTGGCAGTGTCCTCAGCAGGGCACGGACACATTTGCAGGCAAAGTGCATCCTGAGTGACCACAGAAGAAAGATGGGGGCATATCGTGAAGGAACAGGACAGCAAGTTGGGTGGGCAATCACCTAGTGATTATCACCTGATGGCCCACTTTCCTAGATTCAGCTGTCATTCCACCCCGGCTGCGTGCCTGTTGCCACCCCTGAGATGAAGCACCTCACTTGGTCGTGTGCGTGCATTCCTAGCGTCCGTTCAAGCTTTGGACATAGAGGGCTGTGGGGCTGAGAGCTTGTGGTCGACTGTGACTCTGAGCACACCTGTGCTCAGACATGGGACGGGATCTTGCTTCACCTCTGTCCTGAGGATTTGCAAGGACAAACGTCTGTGGTCACACAGAGATGTTCGGGGGTGGGGGTGGGAAAGGAGTAAAACGTGCCCTGGGCACGTTCTGGCAGCCGGGACCCCCCTGCAGAGACGGGATTTCTCTGGACGGCCACTTTGAGCTGTTTCTTTCAGGCATGTTCCACTTGCCCATCCCCAGATGGACCCTGGTAGCTCCTCTCTTCATGGGAAAAGCAGCCCATCAGCTCTTGGCTTCCTCGCTGCGGGGTGTACCGTCTGGTGGGTTAGATTTGCACGTTCTGTTCCACTTTCTGGAATTCTGGTGTTCGAACCCCACTAGCTCTATAAAACAACTCTTACTCACCCTGTGGACTTTTTGGCAGGTAGGAGACTACTTCCTCGGTCCTCCTGTTTCCCCCACACTTTGATGCCTTTGTAGATAACACGCTCACCCACTCATCTGTGCAGGGGAGCGACTCTAGCTCTGGCCTCCACCTGTGGCTTCCCCGCCTGGCGCACGTGAGTGACCCTGAGCACGACCGCGGCCATCTCTGTTGTAGCTCGAGGAGCGGCACCCCAAACGCAGCACCTCAGGCCCTGTTATCTCCCAGGGGATCCTCAAGGCAGCGTTTGTGGGGGCTTCCCGCGATGCTACGTCTTGGACCCTTGCTCCCACTGCAGGCTGGAGCCTGGGTGCCGAGTATGCCCCTTCTTGGGGAATAGGCGGTGGAAATGGGCGGGGGAGGAAGACAGCAGGTCCTCCTGGTTCAGAGGCAAGCGACTGGTTTTTGATTGTGAAATTACACAGAACAGTACCTTGAGGAGCCTCTGACAAAGAATACTCCAGGCCTGTCCCTTGAGAGAGGGGTGAAGAGGGGCGTGTTCCCGCGGGTCTGGGGAGGACCCCAAATCAATTTCCACACACAGTCCCACGAGCACAGGTGTTGTGGTGAGGCTGGAATGAGTCCGGGACTGGAGAGCCAGTCAGGCTTCAAGGGGCTTTTATACCCATTGTCCTTGATTTACACAGTCACTTCTGTCAGCTAGGTGGGACTCCTTTGATAACTTACATTTTAATGCTTTTCCGCGTTAGATTTTTTTGACATTTTCCTGTGTATTCACACATTTGTGCTGTTAACACACCTGCTCGTGTCCGTGTGCGGGGTGGCTGGTGCCGTGACCCTAGCCTAGACCCCACGCGGTGAAAGCCTGACCGCCGGCACTGCCATGGGACCACACAGCAGCTGGCCGCTCAGTCGTCTGGCGGTGCCGGCGAGGGCAGTGGAGCTCACCTGTTCAGGCCTCACCTGGCTGCATGCGTCGGCCTGGCCTGGGAGGCCAGCAGGGAGGCACCGAGCAGGGAGATGCCAGGCCAGTGCAGGTGCGCTGGTGGCAAGGAGGGGCTCCACCGTCGGGAGTGCTGGGAGTCCGGGAGAGCTTCTGGAGGCAGGGCCCCAGGAGGCAGGGGTCTGTGCCCTCGGCAGGGGACTGGGGTAGGGGTCTGTAAGGCAAGATTGTGTCCTGGGTGGGGTCTGGCCTGGAGGATGTGGGCTCCGTAGGTCAGGGTGGCCCTGGTTTGCTGTGGGCCTCTTCATGCCCAGTCACTTGCTTCTGCAGATGCTGGTTGTCCGCCCGCCCTGCACTGGGTCTGGGGGTGCTGGTTACAGGAAGAGTGGCCGTCTGAGAGTTGCAGTGGGCAGGGGCACCAGAGCTGTGCCACCAGGGCCTCACCAGCAGACCTCCAGGCCCCTGCTGTGTGGCTGGCGCCCACGTCACAGAGTAGGGCTTTGTGTGGCTGTGGTTCTTTCTCCTGGTCTGACTTGGAATGAACACACCTTTCCGGCACTGCTGCCCTCCTGTTCCCCAGTCTGCACACAGCCCACGGCTTTCCCCAGCATGGCTCGAGGTCCCAGCAGACTTTGTTTAGGCACAGGCCTTCTTGGGGCTCTAGGCTGCCTGATGAAACTCGAACTCCAGCCTGCAGCTCCGGGTGGACAGGCAGGGAGTGATGATGAAGACACAAATGTTCCAGGTGGATCCCTTCCCGCATCGGTGTCTCACCTCCTGGTGGGCCTGAGCGTGGGCTCTGCAAGATGCCCGGGGGGTTTCTAAGTCGGGTCAGGTGACAAGGTAGAAGGGTGCACTTCCACACCACATGCACACACTGACCGGAAAATGGATTCTAATTTTACAACGTAATGTGAAAAGCCCCCGTGTTAGGAGGCTTGGAGGACTTGTCTGTCCTTCCTGGAAGGGTCCCCAGCCCTGGGGCTCACACTCTTGCCCAGGAAGCAGGATGGAGGGGCGAAGGCCCTGATCACAGACCGGCATCAGACCTCTCTCACTTTAGGGCTGAACAGCATCCTGCAGGTTGGTAAGACATCTAGAACAATGGGTGAGGCATGGAGAGCAGGTCCAGCTGTGGGTAAATAGGCAGCCACCTGCAGAAACTGGCTTCCCTAGGAAGAAGTCCAGTTCCTGTGCCCCCTGAGAGAAGGCGGTGGGGGGCGGCTTGGTGCCGTGGCTCATTACCAGCATCCTCTCTGAGGACGGGAGTGTCCGTCCCGCTGTGGCTGCAGTTGCATGGGACACCCCGGGGCGGTTGCAGGGCAAGCTGGCACCTCCTGACCCCAGCCTGCTTTTCCGTCTCTACCTGAGGCCTCCAAGGGCCCTTGACTCCTCCTTGCTGGCTTGTCCCTAGGGATTCCTGCTTTAGCTATTCCTGAGGGCTGCTTTCCCCAGCTAATCCCAGCTCCGATGCTCGGGGTGGGCTCTGTCCATTGTGATGTGTCCACAGAATTTCCGACTTTCCCTTCCAATGGCTTCTCCGTCTCACATGCTCCTTCCCAGGTCACCTCCTGGTGCCATCACACACCCGTCACCTCTTCCAAGCCCACAGGCCACACCTGCACCCTCCTGCCCTGTCCCGGGGTTACTGGAGCCTGGTTGGTTCCTCCTTGCACCCTGCACCCCATTGGCTCTTGGAGCCACAGTGACCCTGGATACTTTCTGACTCACCCCTGTGCATGTCGTCCTCCTGTGAGGACTCTGGTGACATTGGGTTAGGAACCACCTGATGACCTCGTCTTAGCATGATGGTCAGCAGTGACCTCTTTCCACGTGAGGTCCCATTGTGAGGTTCTGGATGTGGGACTTGAACATGTGAAGCTTGGGTGACACGGTTCAGTCCAGAACAACACCTGTCTTTGCTGCCCGTGTGCCTCGAGAACGCAGGCCCCAGGAAGGCGGGGCTCCGTGTGTTTGTTGCTGCGCGGAGCCCATCTGCTCACACGTCAGCCAGGTGAACGAGAGGTCAGCTGGGGTGACAGACTTGGCTGCACAGCAGTTTCTATATAACGACACGACGGAATATTCTCTGAAATGCTGCTAATAGGGTTTCACAGGCAAGGCGTGACTGACACAGCTGTGTGCTGGGATTCGGGACGTGTCGCTGGAACTCTGAGCTGCGCGGTGACCGGAGCCGGCCCTCCCTCGGGCCTGGGGCGCGTCGTCCTGGGGCACACCCGCCCTTCCCAGGGGGCCGCTGCAGAGTGCCCCTCTGGTCTCCATGTTTGCCCTCAGATGTGTCCCATTCACATGTCTCTCACTGGCACATCACTCACTTTAGAAACAAGCCCATTTAAAAATGTGTTTCCTTTGTACGTGTGACGCCCATCCTGAAACTCCATTTTCAGCATCTGCTTCCCCTCCGTCTCCCATCCTTTCTCTCTCCTTCCCATCTGCCCTCCCCTCCCACCCTCCCTATTATACTTTTTATTGAAGGCTGAGCTGAGCCTTTGCCGCGTCATGGGCCCATTACGCGTCTAACAATCCCATTTGCACCGTATTGTTTGTCTCGTGGCTGGGAAATTCAGGTGATTCATCATGCCTGAAGAAGCACCTGATCCCGGCTGCCCGGAGAGCCCGGTCACTATGCGACAGGAATGCCACAGGCGCGGGGGTGGGGGCGCGGGGGACGTGCGGCTTCTCAAGTGTTGATGAGTTCCATTTTGTAACGCTGCCCCCGATCTCCTCAACAGCCCCCTGAGCCCAGAAGAGGGGAAGGAGCTGTTGCAGAGCGTTGCGCGTCTCCTGGAGGTGCCGATGAGTGTCTTCGCAGACGTCGCGTGAGTGCCGGGTGCGGGGCCTTGGGGTTTTATTCTCCGCTCACATCAGGTTCCGTGTCATAAATTGGTTTGCAAGAGAAAGAACTGTGTGCCTGGGGTTCTTGTTAATTACATCACAGAGAAATAGTTCAGGAGAGAAATGGAAGGAAAATAGCTGGTGGGTTTGGTAAGTTATGTGAGTGCAGATGAAACCGGAGTGTAATTGTAAGAATTATAATCTCCTGGAAGGACGGGGCCCACTGGGGCCGCGGTTCTCAGCCCTGCTGCACCTAGAATTGCCCGGGAGGCTCTAGAACATTCCGGCGCCTGTGCCCCACATCACTGCAGATGAGTCAGAGCCCAGGGGATGGCACGTGTCCGTGAAAAGTCAGCACTTATGGAGTGCCTACGGTATACAGACCCTGCCACGTACTTGCTGCACCAAGTCACCCGAGCACGACCGGCCTCTCTTGTCATCAGTGGACAGGTTGTGGGCAGATTTGGTGGCGTTAGAGACTGGGGTGCTGGCCCGTGGCGAGTCCACAATGAGGGCCTTCTGCTTCCATATTTCTTGAGGACTGCACAGGGCAGGAACAAGTGCCTGGAAGAGGAGCAAGTAGAGATAGGTCGACTAATAAGTGTGAGCAGGTGTGGCCAGACCAGCACATCCCAGCTGGTGGGGGTGGTCCAGACGTGGAGGTCAGTCCAGAAAGCCGTGTCGGGATGGATCAGCGCATGTGCTGTGAGCCACTCAGGCCTGGAAATAAGACAACTCAGCCGAGCTGTCTGTTGACAAAAACAGCTATCCCAGGGCCTTCAGTTCTGGAAACACAGTTCGTCTGACCGTCTGCAAATGTTGCCACTCTGTGGGGCTGTCCAAGCTCTTTTCCTGCTGTTAGCTCATTTGGAAGTTCATCACCCTTTATTTTGAGTAGGAAGGAGCCAGAAGTTGGGAGAGAGAGGCCAAGGCCAAGTCCTAGCCTTAACAGTAAGCCCAGAATCACTTCCTTGGGCTCCTTGCAGCCGACAACTGTCCGGCCCATCTCTCCAACTCGTGGGGGTTCTCATAACATCTCTGCCCCTGCAGACATGACCGTCTGCAAGACGCAGCTTTGCTTTGCTTTTTTTTGTAAGAATTTTATTTATTTATTTGACAGAGTGCGAGCCAGAAAGCACAAGCAGGGGGAGCCGCAGAGGGAGAGGAAGAAGCAGGCTCCCCACTGAGCAGGGAGCCCGATGCCAGGACCCTGGGATCATGACCTGAGCTGAAGGCAGACACTTAGCTGACTGGGCCCTCCGGGCCTCCCAAAACACAGCTTTTCATTCAACAAATATTTACAGAGCTCCGTGCTGGGGTGGAGCAGAGAGCATGACATTCCAGCAGAAACAGGCTCAGAGCAGAGCTGGAAAACATCAGGCAGCCCTAGTTCATGTGGAAACAGAGGGTAGAGAGGCTGGGAGGTCTGGAGAGCAGGTGCCCAGCTCCCTCCAGGCAGGAGGGATAGTGTGCTCCAAGCGAACAGGCAGGGTGGCTCAGGTGGGCCCCAAGGTTCTTGCGAGGAGTATGGCGTTCCTTGCGTGGCTGGCAGGCCGTCAGAGAGTTTTCATCAGGAGACGTATTTCTAGCCGTGTGAAGAATGAATTACAAGGGACACGGGGAGGCCCAAGTGACTTGGGGCCGCTGAGGTTTCTAGGTGAGTGTTGGTGATCCCGACCCCACACCAGGTGGGATTTCAGCCTTGGAGAGGAAATCATGAGTGTAGCCGAGAGATCGGGAGACGCCCGCATGTGAATACGCCGCGACCCAGTGTGTTGGAGCCGCACCCCAGCCCTGTGGGAGCAGCTTTCGTTCCCCCGTGGCATTTCAGATGCCCTTGAGAGCTGTCCTTTGTCCAAGCGTGTTCCCTACCATGCAGGACTCCATGCCAGGTCTACGAAGGCACCTGTGCCCGTTCATATGCAACCCTGTGGACGGGACATGGCTGCTGGACTTGGGAACTCCACATGAACACAGGAGGCCCACACAGGCCCTTTGTCCAGGCCTGGTCTCTACGGGTGCAGTTAAACAGACTGCACACAGAGAGAGCCAGTCCTGACCTGGTGGCACTGACTGTTCCCTTTAGAGAAACGGAGGGAAATTTCCTGAGCATGCCTGCACCCACACATGGCTAGTCCTCCACAGTCTTCACCACCAGACCTCAAGGTCAGGGGTCACAGCAGTCCCTGACACGTTCACATCAGGCACCCAGTGCAGGGACTGCATTTGCAGAATGAGGACTTGCAGAGTGCGGACCTGGCACCCACACTGCCCCCACCAAACGGCGGGGCGGTCCTTACCCCTCTGTCCACAAATAGGACATACTGAATCTGGCCCCCGAAATTCAGCTGCTGGTGTCAGAGCTCATGTTGCTGTCGAGGGAATGAATGAATGAATGAGTGCCTCCTTCATTAGAGCGAGGAATGTCCTGGGAGCAATTGGAAGGCAGTAAATAACAAGGAGACTGCGTCTCCAGGAAGGGCTCCCAGGAGCAACCAGGTGGCCTGAGCATTTGGAGAATGTCATCACAGCTCAGGCCCACTATTGAGAACATTAGGCAAAAAAGTAATCACACGGAGAGGCTTCGCAGTCAAACTTGGCCTGGCCCCACTGCGGGCTGTATTTATTGAATTTTCATTATTTTTCCTCTGCGGTCTGGAGCGAGCATGCGGCAGATAGAAACAGAGGTCCCTGCACTGGGAGGCCTTGTGCTTGCTGGAGACCTGGCCCCTGCTGCTGCTTGCTTGTTAGACGTTGAGACGTGTGTGCGCTGTGACCTGGGCCCCGTGCCGCTGAGAGGGTGGGTGAGATGTGTGTGCGCCGTGGCCTGGGCCCCGCGCCGCTGAGAGGGCGGGCGAGACGTGTGAGCGCTGTGGCCTGGGCCCCGTGCCGCTGAGAGGGCCAGGTTTGGGAGGAGGGGCGTCCTCAGGACAGGCGGGAGCACGGTGGCCTGGGAGCCTCAGGAACAGCCGTGGAGCTTTCCAGGCCCGAGGTGGGTCAGGTGGCTGTGACCAAAGCCCACCGCCAAGGAGGGGAGCTGCACTTGGGCCAGGCTGGAAGCCCCCCGTGGCAGCTGCCTTATCACCCACCACCAGGGCGCAGGCCCGGCAAATGAGCCCACTGAACGCTGCAGGACTGAGCCTTTCACCCAACAGCAACCACTGACCACACGTCCACGACTTTTCTAGCAGTGACGTCTTGAAGTTTCCTATTGAAGGAAGGTGTCACCCAGAGAGAATGTGACACAGGTGTCTAAGGTCAAGAATCATGTTTAGCCTGTCTTCTGCTATGCCCCACGGTTTCTGCATTGCCCACCTGTCACCTCCCTTTCTCCACATCCTCAGCCAGGCTATCGGTCTCTAACAGGGTCTCAAGGCGGCGGCAGGAGGCCCGAGGCCNGTGCCTGGTGGGGGGGTGGGTCTGGTAGGTGGTGTCCAGTATGGGGTGGTGTCCGGTGTAGGGTGGTGTCCGGTGTGCTGTCTGCTGTGGGGGTGTCCGGTGGGAGGGGAGCCTGGGGGCAGGGGCATCCTGTGGGGACGGCTGGTGGGAGCTGGCTGCACTCCCTCCGTCCCTGGTCTCTACCTCGGGTCTGCAACTTACACATCTCAGTCCTTCCCGCACCACTGCCACATCTGAGGAGGACTGGGGCACAGAAGGGTTTCTGGGGAGCACTTTCTGGCTGAGCTGGTGGCCGTACCAGCTTTTGTAAATGTGTTTTGCTGCAATCTCTTCCCTGGTCAGAAAGCTGGGGGCTTCCGATGTCCTGTGGAGCCAGACCTGTCATCACTGTCCTGTCTTTACACCGGTGAGAGTCTGGTCCGTAGCTCTCCAGTGAGCCCAACGCTCCAGAGGGTCCTTCCCCCGCCTCACCCGGCTGGAGGCAACTCTGTCTCCCCAGCTTTTAATCCAGCTCATGCTTTCTGTCTAAAGTTGGGCCTCCTGGTACCGGAGACCCCATTCTGCCAGTTAACGTCGGCACCACACGTCTGGGTCCTTAATTACCGTATGCACAGCCGTGTGTGCTGTGCGTGCACAAGCATGTGCCCTGTGTCCTGTGTTGTTCCCATGTGTGCTAGGTGTCGCTCCCAGGGCCCAGCTCAGTGGTGGAGTGCTGAGCGCATGCGCCCACCGGACAGACGGACGTGGGCTGTGGAGGCCGCAGCGGGGGGATGGCTGCATGGCCAGTCCTTGGCTGGGCATCTGAGAGCACGTTCTCAGGGCTGTTCATTGTTCCAGGATTGGGAGAGAGGCCGCCGCACAAGCTGGTGCTCTCAGAGATCGTCTGCATTTTTATGGAAGTACCAGTTATACTTAATATGTTTTGTTAATGGTTATGTAGCTGTCAAGTAAATTCCATTATTTCTTATTACATCATTAGAGACCATTAAAACGGCATTAGCATGCTGATGTAATTACGCCGGCAGACACACGGCGACCTCAGTTATGACTTTGTAATCTAATCACGGCTGTCCACAGCGGCCTGATGGATGTGCGGGCTGCTCCCTCCGGTGCCGTCAGGTGGGCGGTGCTGCGGGGACCCGCCACACAAAAGGAGACTCCGTGGTCAGGTGGGGGCCGGTGTCCGCGCACCTCCTGGGGGCTCCGGCCGAGCCTTCAGATCAGCCCCGGGAAGGCGCAGAGCAGCGGAGGCACCGCGGGAGGACAGCCTAATTCTGCGATCAATCTTCCTGCGTTCTCCTGAGGCAAGAGGCAGTTTAGTTTCCCGTCTGTGATTTACGGACTTGATGAAAATACAGTGTTCTTGTTTTTCAAGACGGTTGCTGAAGGTGCGGTGGTGGGAACTCACAACCCTGACACTTCTCATCAGGGTCTTCGTGCACAGGGCTGAGGTGGGGGGGGCAGGGAGTGCCCAGCCCAGGTCGGTCCCGTGCGTCCCAGGGATGTGAGGCCCACGTCACTCCCCTTCCCATGCCTCACACCCCTGCCCCCCCCATTTGTGAGAGCATCCGTGGGAGTTTCAGGTTCTTGGGGCGGAATTGTGGCTATTTGCCTCCTGTCTTGTCTCTCTGATTTATGAAGACGTTAAAGAGGAAGCTGAAGTGGGACACAGGGTCACAATGGCCTTTACCTCGCCGGCCTGGCCCCTTTGGCTTGCAGCCCAAGAGACGACAGAGCCATGGATAATTTGGGGAACGCGCCAGGGCTTTGCCGATTAACAGTGGTGGAGATTATGCTTGGGAAAACAAACATCACTCAGGCCAAGAGCCTCCAGCAGTCAGACCCAGAGCCCAGGGGACCCCAGTGGATGGGGATTGCTCCCTTGCTCGTGTGCCCACTGCCTGCAAGCTCTGGGGCTCGCAGGTGCATGCCCTCACCTGCTCCACCTGGGTCCGGGATTTTCTCAGCAATGCCACCCTAGAGGGAGGGATAGATAAGGAAGGGCCTCCTGTGGAGCAGGCCTGTCTTCCCGGAACAGGAGCAGTGGCCGTGGCCTGTGTGCACACTGCAAGATCGCCAGGGTCCCACGAGTGGCTGGACACAGCGGCACGGCGCACTGAAGGAAGTGCCACGATTGACAACCGCCCCAGCCCTGTCTGTAGACTGAAGATGAGACATGGGAAGGGCACTGCGGGCGTGTTCACAAGGAGCAATTCTGTTTGACTGACAGACGGCCTTCCTCGCACTCAGTAAATCCCTGTGCCTTCGGTGAGGTGTTCATGTTTAAAGTGTTGTTGAGCCCCTTCCTCTTGAGAAATGATATCACGGCTCAGGAGCAGGGGTAAAATACTTAGGCTTTCTAAGCCTCAGTTTCCCTGCCTGTAAAACCTGAAGGTCAGGGTGTGCTACGGGCTGTGATGTGGGACCCTGCTCTCAGGAGCCCCCCAAATTGCATAAGTGGTTCTAAGGCTGACGGGATCTCCGTGAAGATCCTATGAGACATCCCATGGCCAAGCTTAGGCCCTGCCTGCTGTGTAAGCGCTCGGCTTGGCCAGCCTGTCCTGTTCATTATGCTACCATTATTTCTGTTGTTATTCACCAGTCTAACACCTAATGATGAATAGGTTCGACTGTCAAGAATGTCCCACTCCGTTCCTTTCTCCAGGCTTGCATGGACACTTTGAGTGTAAAACGTTGGGCAGATGGTGGAATTATGTGTTGGACTAGACATCTCAGTACTTAGGGGTTTGTGAGAGAGACTGTGATTCCTCGGAACAGTCCTTCGATCTGGAAGAGCTGTGTCTTCATCTCTCCCAGGACGCGATACTCTCCTGGACAGCAGGGATCGGGCTTCTCTTTCTCCGTGCTCTGTCTTCAGGGCCTAGGATGGTGTCAGGCACGTAACAGGTGCTCGGTATTTGCTCAGTGACTGAGTGAGTGAGTGAATGAATGAATCCATGTGGACTTTGTTTGCACCATCTTCCCGCTGCCCTAAGACATTGGGCAAACTACTGAAGCTCGCCTCGCCTCCCTTTGCTCATCTGTAGGGTGGGCGCGGTGGTGCCTGCCCTCGAGCTGTTGGGGGAGTAAGTGATGAGTGTGCAGGTACTCAGCACCTAGTAGAGAGTGGCGCTCCATACAGAACATGCTATGAAAATAATAAAAGGTTGGTGAAACCAAGAAATCTCTAAACACGTGAAAATGTTGTATTTATACTGAAATAAAACTAAACCCCACGGTCAAATACAGATTGCATTTATTGCCTGTGCTGTGAGTACTGGTTCTCTCTGCTCAGCTCCAACCTTATTCTTCTCAGGAGAACAAAGTAGAGCTCATTTTCACTCTCCTGCCTTTCTCTCAGAGTCAGAGGTGCGAGAAGCATGCTAATGTCCGCGGCCTGTGGCGTAGGCAAGTCAGGACGCAGTACTCAGGGGCCATCCCTACAGGAAAGCTTTGACGTCCGGCGGGAGGCCTTCCCCTCTCGCACGCGGGCACGAAAATCCGTAGGGAAGGACGGGAGAAGAATGCAAACGTGGCTGGCATTGAGGGGTGCCGTGACTCTTTCCTGCGTGGAAACCAGTGTGTTTGTGGTGTCACATTGTGGGTTACGATGGACGGATGGGGGGCATCCAGAGAAACCGAACAGAGTGAACCTCAGTGCCCGGAGGTGCTAAGGTCAGGGTGCAGCACAGCCAGCCGGAAACTCACGGTGGAGAGGCTCCTGTCCAGCTCTCGGCAGCACCGACGGCTGTTGGCTTCGAGACAAAGCCTTAGTCCAGATCTTCAGGGGCTGCCTTTGTTTCTCAATGTTTGTCACTAATAATTCAGTTATTTCTTTGTTTGTTACATTCATTAATCCTTAAGCACCAGGGGAGTCCAAGTGCAAGGGAAGATACGTGTCCAGTGGCCCTGGGGCCTTCCAGGCACCCCTGGTCCGTTCGGCCCCGGTCGGCTCCCCCGCACCTCTGCTGGTGGAACACCGGCTTCTTGTGACCAAATGCATCATCTCTCCGTTCTAACCATAAAACAATACGTTCTCCTGGGAATTAAAAACTAAGCAAATGCTTTAAAAGTGCAAAGTCAAAACATAAATATGGGATCGTCTGTTTTCTTCCAAAGCTTCCATGGGAAGAAAGAGGAGTGCAAAGAAGGGCATTCCCTTGTGACAGAGAGGAATTCCCACATTGCACATAATCACGCAGTAATTGCAAATAACAGGCAATCTGTACAGCAAAGCAGTTGCTCAGCCCTTCAAGAAGATGGAGCATTATCAACATTATGTTTTGGTGAAGGCTCATGTTAAATTATAGTGAGATAACTTTGTAAGCCTCCGTTTCCTCACACAAATAGGAAACGACTCATTGTCTCATTCCTTCCTCCTTTGTCAGCCCTCAAATCAGTTGCTATGGAAAGTTATTGCCTAATGTTTGGGAGGCAGGAATATACAATTGTGCAGAAAATATGGTAATGGAAAGTATGCTTCAGGAGTATATGCGTGCATTATTTTGCTATTTCATGGAATTCTAGAGTTTTGTAACTTAACATAGATGGGATGAGGCAGCAGCCAGACACAGACTCATGTTTCTGTTGGTGGCTTGGGTTAGCCCAGTACCGACCTGCAGCTTCTCCGGCGTTAGGGACAGCTAAGGAAGATGACTGGGAGGGAGCTGGTGGTCCTCAGAAACATTTCAGGGTCAGTACCAGTTCCAGGGCAAGAGAGTGTGAACACCGTGGTTCTGCACCCCGTAGCCAGGAAGGGACGCTGGTGGGGGCAGTATACAGACTGCCTGATTATCGATGGTGTTCTACAAGCTCTCAGGGGAGGACCCAGGAATCACTTTTCTGGTGGTGGCGTCTCTATTAAAACTGGACCACTGGGGGCTAGTCCTTAAAACTCACGTGTTTTAATTTATTCATCTATAAAATGAGGGCATTGCCAGAGGAATTGCTTTGGGTCTAAATTATGCCATTACGGTGTTCAGCTCTACTCTGGCACACCCTCCTTGTCTGTCCATCATCCCCCATCCCTCCACCCCCCCTTCCTCCAACCTGTCCATCCATGTTTTGGGTTTCACCCCAAATCCAGGATCAAATAGGAAAAGCATAGGTCAGTGCATTAAGCCAAGGCAAGAGCATGCTAGTAAAAAACATTCAATTATTCTATCAGAAGTATGTTTTTAAATTTCTAAACAACTTTCAGAAAAGTGTGTTGCCCATACACAAAAATAAACTCCAAATGGATGAAAGACCTCAATGTGAGACAGGAATCCATCAAAATTCTAGAGGAGAAACATAGGCAACAACTTCTATGACATCGGCCAGAGCAACCTTTTTCACGACACATCGCCAAAGGCAAGAGAAATAAAAGATAAAATGAACTTATGGGACTTTATCAGGATAAAGAGCTTCTGCACAGCCAAGGAAACAGTCAAAAAAACTAAGAGACAGCCCACGGAATGGGAGAATATATTTGCAAAGGACACCACAGATAAAGGACTGGTATCCAAGATCTACAAAGAACTTCTCAAACTCAATACACGAGAAACAAATAAACAAATCATAAAATGGGCAGAAGATATGAACAGACACTTTTCCAATGAAGACATACAAATGGCTAACAGACACATGAAAAAATGTTCAAAATCATTAGCCATCAGGGAAATTCAAATCAAAACCACACTGAGATACCACCTTACGCCAGTTAGAATGGCAAAGATAGACAAGGCAAGAAACAACAATTGTTGGAGAGGATGTGGAGAAAGGGGATCCCTCCTACATTGTTGGTGGGAATGCAAGTTGGTACAGCCACTCTGGAAAACAGTGTGGAGGTCCCTTAAAAAGTTAAAAATTGAACTACCCTATGACCCAGCCATTGCACTACTGGGTGTTTACCCCAAAGATACAGACGTAGTAAAGAGAAGGGCCATATGCACCCCAATGTTCATAGCTGCATTGTCCACAATAGCCAAATCATGGAAGGAGCNCTGGTGATGGGTAGTAAGGAGGGCACGTATTGCATGGTGCACTGGGTGTTATACGCAACTAATGAAGCATCAAACTTTATCGGAATCTGGGGATGTACTGTATGGTGATTAACATAATATAATAAAATAAAATTAAAAAAAAAAAAAGAAAAGTGTGTTGGTTGAAAACTGCCACATTTACCTTCATGTTAGTTGTAAAACCATCAACATTAACTCTACAACTACCTGTTGCTGCCAGATATGCTTTGCAATTTTTTTTAAAAGATTTTTTTACTGGGGCGCCTGGGTGGCACAGCGGTTAAGTGTCTGCCTTCGGCTCAGGGCGTGATCCCGGCATTATGGGATCGAGCCCCACGTCAGGCTCCTCTGCTATGAGCCTGCTTCTTCCTCTCCCACTCCCCCTGCTTGTGTTCCCTCTCTCGCTGGCTGTCTCTATCTCTGTCAAATAAATAAAATCTTTAAAAAAAAAAAAAGATTTTTTTACTTATTTGAGAGAGAGACAGAGACGGTGACAGAGATAGTGAGAGAGAGCACAGGTGGGGAGGAGAGGGAGAAGCAGACTCCCCCTGAGCAGGGAGTCTGATGCAGGGCTGGATCCCAGGACCCTGGGATCATGACCTGAGCCGAAGGCAGACGCTTCAGCGACTGAGCCCCCCAGGTGCCCCCTCTTTGTGATCTTATTATCCCCCAAAGTCGAGAGGATCTAGTCCCTGAGGCTTGTCTCTATTTAAATTAAGTACAAAGGGCTGTTTAGCCACTGTTTGTAAGGAAAATTATAGTCCTGTTTGTTGCTTTCACTTCAGACTTCAAAGGTTGGCCCTGATACAAATAATCCTGTGTCATGTATCATCTATTATTATACAGGAGATCCAACACCCAGATTAAGTCAACTAAGTGGATTCCTCAATTGATGGGAAGTTTTGTGTCTTAGGTGTTGGACCTGGTGTTAAATAATAAGAAAAATAAGATTTCATGAGGGAGTTGCTTCCTTCCCCATTCTCCACTGAAATATCGGTCTGAGCACAGGCTGACTTCAGTGTCTTGTAACCGGTGTGATTAGTGTCATGCAATGAAAATTAACATGTGCAAGATCACCTCGAGACACGTGACTATTAGGAAGACTCCTCTGTCAGTACACGGGTGTTATCAAGGCAGAACATTAGATTATCGTAAAATGACTGAAGTGATAAAAGTAGGAAGAAGGATCTCTAAAGAGTCCCCATTTAAAGAGAAGACCATGGAGGCAGAGCTCTCACCGCCAGCACTTGGGCTCATGGGGGTTGTGTTTGTTCCATCGACTTCAAATGACAGGGTGAGGAATTCCCGAAAACCAGCGATAGGTCAATACTAAAATGCTAGAAGTTACTTTTGTTCTCTGTCAGCCTGTCCTGGGACTGTGAGAAAGAAAGAGTGATCATCAATATTATGACTGATGTATAACCATATGTATTATGTCATAAATATATAATCACATGTTATATTATAAATGTCTAAACATCACGTATAATTAGATTGTAGTTAATAGTAAATGCCAAGTAGAAACACTGAATTTTACAGGGCTCAGGACCACTTGGACTTCTCTTTAAAACGGAGACGACTCCAGCTGGAATGATGGTGAGGAGACACCCCTTCATCTGTGTGCACACATATGGTTTGCTTTAAGTGGTTAAAGGCGATTTAAAATCAGTGAATGCTGCAAGATCTCAGGAAGATATCTTTGCATATTATTTCCAGCGTGATGAGGAATCAACCCGTAATGATAACATATGGTTTTATTCTCCTAGTATGGTCTCCAGGAGGGGCCGCTGGAGGATTTCTCGCGGGATCCATGTGCCCGCTGGGGTTTCCTAGGCTGAGACCATGAAGCCTGTGTCTTGCTAGAGTAGGAAGGATTTGCGTCTGGACAGGTAGGTTCCACCTGGTGGCATTTCTTCCACTGTAAAGAGGAGTCCCCTCTCAGAGTAAGTGAATTGGACTGCCAGGAAGTCTGTGGTCCTACAGCAACATTGAGTTGAGTGACCTGTGTGCTCTCAGAGCAAAGCACCTCCGAGCAGGTAGGGTATGGTGCTCTTGCCTGGTCTGCCCGTGATGACCCCGCATAGACTGATCTTCAGTTTGCCATTCTAGAGCCGCGGAGTCAGGAGAGGAGTGGCTGCTCTTGCCCCTTGTATCCACCATGTCGTTCCAGACAGAGCACGACTGCCTCGGTCAGGAGGCAGCACAGCAGACAGAAGCGCTGTGAGCCCACAAAGGCCTGACCTCACGGCAGAGACCGGAGGAGCAGCAGACCACTCTAGATGGATGGGGCAGAGGACGATGGGGTCGGTTTAGAGACCACCCACACACCCTTCCCAGATCCACATTATCATCCCCAATTTGCAGGTTAAAGAGTGTCATATGCTGATATCACATAGCAAAGAAGGACAGGTGTGCAAGTGGATCACAGGCCCCTGAAACGCCAACGCCCAGGCTCTTTCTACAATACTAACCTGTAAAATGTGACAAAAACAATAAGGTCATTAATGTATGTGAATGTGCTTAACACAGACACTAGAAAACACAGTAGACCCGCACTATTTATTTGTGATTCCATATTTGCAAATTTATTTGTAACCCTGAAATCAGTACAGCACTTCTGCGGTCGCTTGAAGACCAGGGCAGAGGGAGAAAAGCTTTGTGTCTCATGCACATGTTCCCAGCTGAGCTTGAACAGCGCTCGACCTGCATTCTTGTTTCAGCCCACCCTGCAAACACGTGCTTGTCACTGTTCATGGCTACATTCTCCAAGTCTGTGTGCTTTTTGTTGGTGATCTGTCTGAAACGGCCCCCGTGTGAACGTAGTGCGTCTAAGTGTTCCTGCGTGCAAGGAGGCTGGGCTGTGCCTTCCACGGAAAATGCTGTCGTAGAAAATCTACCTCTCTAGAGGCGGTGAGTTCGTGTCCACGAAGCAGTGACGTCTGTCAATAAGGTGTCTTTAAACGGAAGCACACGTAAAACAAGGTGTACGCGGACTGGTTGGTGAAACTGTGACCGGAGGCGGGCAGAGTCCAGCCCTGTGCTTCCCTGGGAGCCGTGGTCCCGTGTCCTTAAATCTGCACTTGTGTTGACCTTACAAGACATAACTCCACAAATAACAAAAATGTGCTGTAGTGTGTTTGCAACAATTACTGGTTGAGTCTGAACGAGAAACTGAAAGCCAAAGAACAGAATTAGTATCTCTGTTTTGTAGTGAAACATAGGTATTCCTTTGTAACTTGAGGTTCCTCTTTCTTTGTGTCTGTTTTCGTAATTTATTCCTAATCTAAACACCAATTTTTTGTATCAGTAGAGTTGGAATATTGTGCTTTGCGTGAGAAACTCACTATTTATTAATGAGTGACTTTCTCAAAGAAAAAGACTTCTCCCTGCCAACTCTAATATTAGATGTTATATTTGCTTCTCAGAGACTTTGAGAGGCTATAAGCAGCTATTTTATTTTTTCGTTTCTGATTAAACATAGAAATTCCCCTATCTGTGCCAGCATTGTGCATCTGAGACTATTCTCCCCAAGCATTTGAAGAAGCAGAGCTGAACACGACAGTAAGGACAGCCCAGGCCACATGGTCTAGCAGGAGGACGGTAGCTCCTGGCATTCCGCCCCCGCCCATAACCTGTCTGCATCCTGCACAGCCTGACCCATTGGGACGCAGGGAGCCCTGCTGACTGAGGATGGACGGTGGGCATCCTCTCGATAGCCGAGTTCCCAGCTGCGGCCAAGGCCAGCCTCGCACATGGGCTTTCGCTGGAGGGCTTTGGCAGGCCCACAGTGTTCACCTTTTTGCTCAGGGCCTGGGAGAAAGACTTTGTCCCTGAGGCAAGACTGAGGCGCTGATAAATGAGATGAGAATGTCTCAGGAGGGTCTTGCCGGCCTCCTCGATCTCCCGCTGTCCACACGGAAACAAAGTCCTGACTGAGCCCCGGCAGGGATGGGCCTGGAGCACACCTTCCCAGTGGAGAACACGGGACATTATGGTGGTCCACGGCGCTGCAAAGAGCCACTGCACATAAACAGGTATGTCTGTGGCATTAACGTGTCATGGACAGAAGCCTTCGGGGAGACAATGTCTGGATTGTTCCCCTAGGGGACTGACAGCAAAGCTGGGCTGAGAACACCTTCTTAGAGCGTGAGGCCCGGGGCAGAGAGGCAGCCACAGTGGCACCTTACGGTGTGGACTTGTGCAGTCCTGAGGCTGCGTCTGTGTGTTCTCTGTGTTCAGTGCTCTCAGGCAGGTGCAGGAGGGCTGGTATTCCTGCTGGCTCCAGGCTTTGGAGAGGACACCACACCAATTCTGTCTTTCCTGCTGGGAGGGGTGGGGTCCACATGACGGCCAAGGGGCTGCCCCGAGTGGCTGCCGCTGCTGGGACAGCAAGGTTCTAGGAGGCGGCCGTTTGCTTCAGAGTTACTCCTCCTTATCCTTTTTTTTTTTTTTTTTTTAAGATTTTATTTGTTAGAGAGAGAGAGCCGTAGCAGGGAGAGGGGCAGAGGGAGAAGTGGGCTTCCCGCTGAGCAGGGAGCTTGATACAGGGCTCAATCCCAGGACCTGAGCTGAAGGCAGACACGTCACCAACTGAGCCACCCAGGCGCCTCCAGAGTTCATCCTTCTTGACACCCTCCAGTACCTTGCATTGAAAAAGACATTGAGCCATGTGTCTGTTTTTGTGCCAGTTAGAATGGCAAAAATTGACAAGGCAAGAAACAACAATTGCTGGAGAGGATGTGGAGAAAGGGGATCCCTCCTACATTGTTGGTGGGAATGCAAGTTGGTACAGCCACTCTGGAAAACAGTGTGGAGGCCCCTTAAAAAGTTAAAAATTGAGCTACCCTATGACCCAGCCATTGCACTACTGGGTATTTACCCCAAAGATACAGACGTAGTAAAGAGAAGGGCCATATGCACCCCAATGTTCATAGCTGCATTGTCCACAATAGCTAAATCGTGGAAGGAACCGAGATGCCCTTCAACAGATGACTGGATTAAGAAGCTGTGGTCCATATATACAATGGAATATTACTCAGCTATCAGAAAGAACGAATTCTCAACATTTGCTGCAACATGGACGGCACTGGAGGAGATAATGCTAAGTGAAATAAGTCAAGCAGAGATAGACAATTATCATATGGTTTCTCTCATCTATGGAACATAAGAACTAGGAAGATCAGTAGGAGAAGAAAGGGATAAAGAAAGGGGGGGTAATCAGAGGGGGGAGTGAAGCATGAGAGACTATGGACTCTGAGAAACAAACTGAGGGCTTCAGAGGGGAGCGGGGTGGGGGAATGGGATAGACCAGTGATGGGTAGGTAGTAAGGAGGGCACGTATTGCATGGTGCACTGGGTGTTATACGCAACTAATGAATCATCGAACTTTACATCAAAAAACCAGGGATGTACTGTATGGTGACTAATATAATATAATAAAAATTATTAAAAAAAAAAAAAAGACATTGAGCACCTTACCCAGAGAGTACGTACTCGGTCCTCCAGACCACAGCAGCAGCATGTGGCATAGTCCGGCCCATGGCACCCGTTCTCCCGAAACCATTCCCTGACTCGCAGCAAGGCCGGATCCGTTCTGGGCTCTTCAGTGTGTTCCTTGCCGTTCTCCTCTGTTCTCTCCCGTCATATAGAAAGTCACTGATCCCATTCTTTGAATTTTAGTTAAGCATCTCCTGTGTGCAGGCCCTGTGCCACGGGGTGGCCCGGGACCAGACACTGAGATGGCTTCAGGGTGCCCCTGGTCCTGGAGTCCCTCCAGCAGGGTGTCAGGTTGGCTGCATCTGCTCCGCGGCTGACCTCTCAGGATTATGGGAGCCCTGGAAGTCCGGAGCGCGGCATGCCGAAGGGCTCACAGCGGGCGACATCGTTCTGTGGGGACGTATATATTTACCCGTGGATACTGTTTAAGTGGGCGTAGCCAGGCCTGTTGACCAGGCTCACCCTGTTACTCTCTCGACCAAACTTCTGTTTGGAAGGGAGAGTCCACCCACCACAGTGATGGGCACTTGCTCAAGGGGCAGGGTGGTCCAGGCATTCCTTCAGCAGTCAACCGCCAAGTCATTTCTGCACGAATCTGGTAACTACCTCATCCCTGTACACAGAACAGAAGAGACAGGGTGACGGTTTGCAACGCGTTGCTCAGATGGCTGAGTGCAACATAGTGCACGTAAAAAACCAGCAGAGGTACGGGATTCCAGCAGTCCCCCAACAAGGTACTTCGTCTGCGAGTTTCTAGTGACACGCTGGCGTATTAAGGGAGAAGGCACATGCGCGTGGGCAGCCTCCCCTACACGTTGCTTACCTTGACTGGAGGAGACCCAGCAGAGTGAGGTGGGAAGCGCTCCAGGCATCTCCCAGTGCTGCATTTAGTGTATCTCTGTCTAATGTGTTAAATACTTTGTGAACACAGCAGTCTGTCTTTTCCTGGTCAACCTCTGGTTCTCCTGAGCCTTCAGCCCGCGCGCCCCTGGGGCCAAGGCGTCCCTCCTGCAAGGGAGAAAGCCTCCAAGGGGCCGGAGCCCCCAGGGCTGGATGAAGCCATTAGTTTCCACCCACTGTTTGCAAACAGCCCTGCGCTCAGAAGCACGGGTGTTTATTCCAAGTAACACAGTAGACTAACCTTGACTCCAAGGATCTCCAAGCAGAAAGGGGGAAGGAAGTGAGTTGTAGGTTGACGTCTCTGGAGAACTGGCATTCTGTGGCGGTTCCCGTGGGTTCCTTTGGGTGGTGCTTCTGCTGTGC
Organism: Ailuropoda melanoleuca; assembly: GCF_002007445.2. Taxonomy (NCBI): domain Eukaryota; kingdom Metazoa; phylum Chordata; class Mammalia; order Carnivora; family Ursidae; genus Ailuropoda; species Ailuropoda melanoleuca. Next base: position 211,869,687 of record NC_048218.1, on the reverse strand, counting down.
TGGATTGAGTGCTCTTGCAAACGTTGATCAGATAAATCCTTGTTGGTTTGGGGATCTGACAGTTTCTGAGTAGAGGCTCGGGCACACTGCAGCCCCTGGGGCCCGGCTGTGCTCCTTCAAGGAGCTGCTTGTTTTAGAAGCCCCTGCTGGGAAGCTCAGGGAGCTTCTATGTGCTCCTGGCACCACCGGCCCTGTGTGTGCAGCTGGGTGCCCAGGGCCAGCAGGACAAGGTAATGCTTGTGTGGAGAACTGGGGACAAGGACTGTGGTCTCTACTCAGCCCCTGCACACGCGCCCTCCCTTCCCTTTCTTGTGTCCCAGGACGTGCTCAGCCCCTGCACACACGCCCTCCCTTCCCTTCCTCGTGTCCCAGGACGTGCTCAGCCCCTGCACACGCGCCCTCCCTTCCCCTCCTCGTGTCCCAGGACGTGCTCAGCCCCTGCACACACGCCCTCCCTTCCCCTCCGTGTCCCAGGACGTGCTCAGCCCCTGCACACGCGCCCTCCCTTCCCCTCCTCGTGTCCCAGGACGTGCTCAGCCCCTGCACACGCGCCCTCCCTTCCCCTCCTTGTGTCCCAGGGCACTGCCTAGCACTGGTGTCATCGGGCATTGGCTTTGCATGGCAGGTACTATGGGAAAGTCAGAGCCTCCTGGCCAGAACACGCCTCCCCATCGCACCCGAGTGAGCCGAGGCCAGCGAGGTTGAAGGGTCAGCAGAGGTGACGTGAGTGACACAGGATGTACAGTTGCTGCTGAGATGTCTGTATGGAGACTTCCATGCCCACGTTGGAGCAGGTGTTGGGGGTTCCTTCCATCACAAGATTCTGGTGAGCCCGAGAGATAACGGGCAAGGTGCCTGGGCCAGGGGCTGGGCAGCGTGGGGGCATGTGTTGTCAGACCTCAGCGACAGTGAAGCCGGCACCCAGGAGTGCTTCCCGCGTCCGAGGCGTGTTCCCCACGGCAGGCGTGTCCCTTGCTGGCCAGGCTGTGACACGCAGCCTCTCTCGCTGGCTCCACGGGGACGGGGACAGATGACCTACGTTCTTCTCCACAACACGGGTGAGCTGGGAACCAGGAAAGCCCGCGGCGTCTTTAGAGAAAACTCTAGGCACCTGAGGGAGGGTTGGGTCTAGGGAATCCATCTGCCTGGGAATTCTTAGGTGTTTAGATCAGATTAGAAATGTCACAAAAACTACACGTAAACCTGAAGTCCTGCTGTTAAGATCTGTTATCGGTGCCCTTTCGATGGCAGGTGAAGCCTCTTAATGTCAATAAGGACCTTGTCTCGGGGTAGAGGACAGTTGCCCTCAGTGTCATGGCTCGGTCACAGCTGTGACTCTGTCATCCACCCCGTGCGTGCGGTGCCGGCAGAAACACCCTCCACGCCCTCCCAGAGCCGGCTGTGCACGGGAAGCTGCGAATGTCCTGTACGGTAATTAACGTGCTAAATGCTACGTGCTCCCACACCTGCTGAAGATCTGGGGCAGGGTCTGCTGTGCTCAGAGTGTGAGTGGTGGGGTCAGACCAAGAGGAACTCTGAGCGGTGGTAGAGCCGGGGAGACGGACGGCAGGAAAACCGACTTGTGTGAGGGCACAGAGGCACAGACAACCATCGCTCCAGGGGCCCGAGCTTCCAGGAGGATGGAAGGGGAGCTGGCTGGCTGGGCGGCTGCGGAGACAGGCCTGGAGAGCCAGCGTAGGCCCTTAGACTCAGCGTGCATGAGAGAGTGGGCAGGTCTGGAAGGTGGGCGACACGTGGTCCTGAGGATGACGCCTGGGGACGCGTCGGGCCAGGACACAGCTCTGCATGACGTGAGTGAGGCTTCAGCCATGGGCAGTGGGAACCCAGAGGGAGGATGAACATGGCGGGATTTTCAGGGAGTTTCAGCAGAGTTTTATGACCACGCGGACCTTTCTTGTACAAAGAAATCGGAGAGAGAGCCCACGGGCTGGGTCGTGGTGCTGCGTGGAGCTGCGGTGCGTTGCCGGGGGCTGACTGGAGGGGTCTCCTGGGCCTGAGATGGTGCAGAGGCTTCGTGGGAAACACCCCACAGCAGTGGTGTGGCATGGCGATGGTGTGGCCCTGCAGCGGCCAAGGGTTATCCATTTGCAGGGCCTTGTGCAGCGGGCTAGCCCACGGGGAAGTGAGCCGGGCGCTCTGTGTGGAACAGGCCAGAGCGGGGACCGCAGTGTCCCATGTGAATGCACAGGAGTCGCGAGGCACAGGACAGGCCTGGCGAGACCCCAGGGGACCGGGAGCAGCAGCTCGCCTCTGCACAGATGAGCCGGGGAAGGCGGGGGCAGGAGAGGGGATGCGGAGGGAGTGGCCGGTTTTCAAAGGCAGTTCGCTCCTGGTTGTGTATCTGCCGGTTTTGAGGTGGTCCTTCCAACCTTCACGTGGTTCTCATTGACCATGGCCTCGTTATTCATGTATCCCAAATCTCACGTACTTTTCTTGGCATCCTTCTCACTATCAGCAGCTTTAAAAAAGACTCTCACAAACTCTGAGAAGGTGATAGACTAGGTGGGAGGACGGCCGTTCCGGGTAGGGCCGGGTTAGAACTGCAGGAAGCTGGCATCCTGCAGGTGAAGGGGGCAGCATGAGAGATGGCGGTGGGCGTCCCCTGTGGCTTACCTTGGGCTTCCCTGGAGGTGCTGTGGAGGGCGCTGCCATCCCGGGTTCCCTCAGCACTGGAATGTGGCAGGTGCACAGGCTGGGGGCGTCCCTGCACACACAGGAGGGGCTAACAGGCCACACAGGCTGATTGTGCTTGTAGTGGTGTTAGTTTGGTAGTTGAATCCATGAATACTGATAAGATTCAGTGGCCCAGGCCCTGGACCGAGGGAGGACCGTGGAATGTAAGAGCCTGTTGCAGATAATGGTAGGAACCCCCAGTGATCGCTGGGAAGGACAGCCCTCCTGCCAGGTGTACCCCGGCACCTCTGGGCCTGTGAGGCACTGCCAGGCACAGCAGCGTCTGTGCTGGGGGAGGGAGAACACACACCCCCTCCCTGCAAGCTGCATGGCGTCCTGCGCGCTCTGTGATACCAGCTCTGGACTGTGCACCTTCGTTTGCAAGAGGGAGAGTGGAAAAGGAAACGGGGGGACCGCTCTTTCCAAGGGGAGTCGGGCGACTGGAGCCAGGAACCTGAGGAGCTGGGAAAGAAGGNTTTTTTTTTTTTTTTTTTTATCTTCCTCCTCCCCACCCCCTTCCCTCCTTTCCCTCCCCTTTCCTATTCTCCTCCCTCCTTCTTCCCTCTTCCTTTCAGATGATTAAAATTATTTAAAAAGTGATGTATTTTTTTAAACTCATATTCAACATAGTATTTAAAAAGCTTTGAAAATTTTAATCATTCCTGTCTGGCAATCCCTGCTAGTTATTTTTATACTAAATAGTTCTTAATGACTTTGGTAAGTTTTTTAAACGGTTCCTGTCAAGAGAGATTTTAAAATACCAGTCTCTTTCCTTTTTGCTTTTGATTCCATGGCTCCCGTGGGGGCCAAATACCAAAATCTGTTTCCATAACAGTTTTTCCCTTGTAAGAATATCTGCTGCTTCTTGTTGGTTTGTTGGGGTTGATTTGAACTTTCCGTACGAGCACTGTGGTGTGTGGGTCAGAAGAGCACCGCCTGTCGGTAGAATCAGTGGATTGGGGGGCGGAGGTCACCCGTGGCACGTGTGTTTCGTAAGCATGCCCGTGTTTTCTGTGTAGCTGCAGAGAACCAGCTCGTGGTGCTGGGGCAGTTCTGAGCTCCTTTGTGATGATCTCTTCCAGTGTCCTGGGACCAGCCGTGACCTTCAGAGTGAGCTCCAGCGCCCCAAACCTGACGACGGCGGACGTGGTGCAGGCTGCAGGTAAGGCTGTGTCAACACAACCCCGTGACACTCACACCCGGGCGGACGACACACGCACAGTGTCGCCAGCACCCCGGCAGCTCACGGGGAGACGGGATGGCCGGGTCAGTTGGCAGGGCCGGAGCCTCTAGCCGCTGTGTGCCCGCTGGGCTGCAGGTGGAGGATGGGGACCACACCGCTCCCTCCGAGACAGAGGCTGGTGCCGGGAGAGCAGGGGTCTGGGGTCTGCGGCGGCCCCCGGCCCCCGTGTAGACAGGACAAATACCTGTTGCTTCTGGGGTCCCAGCCAGTGTGTGCTTGTCTGTCATGGACCAAGACAGTACAGGATGGAGGGTTTAACAGAAACAAGGGCTTTGTTACAGCTGTGCTTTCAGAGCCCTGGCTCTGCCTGCTCGTCTGTCTTCAGACCTAGGGAGCGATCTCCGCATGTGAGTGGTGTTTGCCGCGGGAGGGGCGGCCCCAGCTAACAGGATGAACTGTCTTTTGTATTTTGGTCGATGTTGAATTTTACCTGTAGGATAGCTGGGTGAAAGTGATGATTTCAGGGGCCAGTAATTTTTGGTGAAGGGAGAATTCCATGCAAAGTTGTACCTTCCTCCAGAAACCTGACCAATTGCAGCTCTGAGGAGAGCCGAATACACCAGGGCTTGACTTCAGTGTCATGGTTCACTGTGAGGCCAGAGCACTCAGCAAGCTGTGTGGTGCCGTCCCTCGGCACAGTGGCCTGGAACCAGCAGGTTCCCCTGCAAATGGTCTGCCCCCCGAAATGGAGCAGGCGCTGTGTCAGTGGCTCTGACTCCTTCCTCCTTCCCTCCAGCGTCCGTTTTACCGTCCCAGCTGCTCAGCGTATGCTATCATTGACCATATTTAAGACCAAATCACTTACTGGTTTTTTCAGGCAGAAACACATTCACAGTTGTTTTACAACTGGCCATTCATCCCAGTTCTGGGAGTCATGCCTTCAAAATCGGATTTGCTGGAACGTCAAGACGCGATAATGAATGGAATAAAATGGAAAGAAGTCTTTTCTATCTTTGGCAATCATGACTGTGTACTCACTGACAAAAGCCTTTGTTTATTTTATTGCTTTCTGGAGAGAATGAGGTCGATGATTTAAAATCTAGTTTCTTGGTCATTTTAAATGCGTTTATGTTGTGTACTGAGGCCAAGGGGAGATTGCACGTCCGATGCGTGTCTGCATATCATAGCAACAACTTCCTGAAGCCTTGACTTTGCTGCGTCACAGCCGTGCGTTCGTGCTAACCTCAGAGCTGTGGGGCCGAGTGTGCTCGTCATGCACGTGCAGACGGGTAACCCACACGTGCAGAGTGTTAAAAAATTAGTTATTTTATGTTGTGAATCATTGTAGATGTTATGAATGTACCTGACACTATGTGGGAAAATGATGGTGAAAAATAACTGTGATGTTAGGATTCTACGGTTGGCAGTAGACATACCAACGTGTAGTGGGTGCCGAGGGCCAAGTCCCCCAGGGTGTTGGTACCAGGAAGAGAAATGAGCTCACTGAGCGCTAGACATATTCACGTGTTAACACGGAAAGGAGTTTTGGGGGGTTTGTTGTTGTAAAAGACGAGGTGGAGCCCTTGTCGTTCCAAGCTACTGAACGGCCCGGTTGGGGCCGGCCCTGCTGGGGGGGCCGCGGTGGTGTTCCCTCTGCTGGGATGGCCGCCAGCAGACCCAGTCACTGCAGCGGGTCCCACGGTGGGTTCCTTCGGGGGCTTCCTGGCATCACGCTTGAGGCTCCCCTTGGGGCTTAAGACTAGTGAGGGGACACAATCCTGCTGATGAAACTTCAAGGGAATTTGTCTGCTAACCTCACGCAAGATGGTACAAAACTCGATGACTAGCCGTGCAGGTAACAGCACGTTAGTTCTCCTCAGACGTCGGTGGTGTATGTCCTGAGGGCAGATGCAGCCGGTTCTCTTCCTTCTATTACCTGATCCTTTTCTGGACCTTCTGCTGAACGTATGAAGCTCGGCTTGAACACGAGGCGCTCGTGAACGTCCAAAGTAAGCGCACGAGGACGTGCTTCTGTGTGGCCAGGGCAGAGAAACCGCTGGGGTCACTGTGTTCGCTGTGGGAGTGCTCAGTGTGTGCGTTCCTAAGTCAGCCCCGCACACACGACAGCGTGCTCACACTGGACGTCTAGGAACCGGTCGTTAGCCACGCCATCTGATCGAATGGGGCAAAACAGAGAAATCCTTTTCTGCTCTTCATTTCCTTGGCAGTTTATTCTTAAGTGGTATATTTCCAACGACTTTTGCATTTCTCCTTTCAGAGAAGATAGGGTTAAGTCCTCTTCCGTCTGCAGCAGCACGCACCCCTAACCCCAGGGCTCCCAGACTTACTCCTGGAGCTCCCGCATGCTGCCCTGCCTCTGAGATCACCTGTGCCTCCGGACCGCCCTCTCCTGGCACGCAGGGGGTAGGTTTTCAGTGCTGGGCCTCTGCTTGGTGGCGGGTTCGACTCACTTGCTGACCGTGTAGCTGCTGGTTGGCCGTCCTTGGCGGGTGTCTCCCTCTGACCTTCGTGTCAGCCAGCTCCCTCCTGTCTACACTAAGCCTCTAAGACTTGCCATTTGGCTACCATTCTTTCTTTCATCTTGCTGGGGAGATAGCATGTGCCATTTCAAGTAACAACATCTCCTTATTCAAAGATGTGATGACTTTGCACGAGTTTTTGTTAACGGGAGCCTGGCTCCATTCTCATTTACCTGTAGAGCTTCGGTAGGACTTAGCGAGTCTCCTCTCCATGGTGTTGCTGTCCTGCTGTGATTTACAAATTGTCTGCACAGAAGAGGGAGAGGCCGTCTCTCCTGTGGCATCTCTGTGGGCACCAGCTCAGGGCTCATCTCTGGACACTGCGGTTTCATGAGCGTATTTCCAGAGTTGGCTCTCGACACAGGAATGCTTTAAACACGTCAAATGTGGACTACAGAGTGAGGGGTCGGGACAACTGTACCCTGTACGCTTGATGTTTGACCCCAAGCCCCCGCGTCAGTGAGTGCTGCCCAGCCTCCTGGAGTCTGGGTGAAGGGGGCAGGTGTGTTTACTTTGGAGAGGATAATAGAGTCATGCCTGGCACGGTGAAACGAGCCCTTCTGTGAGCACACTCAGTTCAGCCACCAGCGCTTCGTGCTGCTTTAGGCTCTCTCCTGGGCCAGGCACCTGCAGGCCCTAGGCTGACGTCAACACCCAGAGGACAGCAACCTGCCTGTCTTTCAGAGACATGGACACAGTGCCAGGTACCCAGGGGAGGGGGCCTCGCCAGGTAAAGCTGCACGGAGGAGCTGGCCTTGGGCTGGCGACCAGGACTAGTGTGGCTCTTAGGTGGGCTGGAAGGTGAGGAAAGGTTGGCCACGAGAAGGGCCAAGGCACAGAGCCTGCATACCAGGGACAGGGTGGGGAACGGGGCTGGGGGCTGGAATCCAGAATCAGTCCCAAATCAGACTTTGCAGTGTGGGATTGTGTCTCTTCAGTGTCTACAAGGAGCCCTCAGGCTTGGCCTTCCCTGTGGCTGAGGGAATTGGCTTCCTTCCTGTGACACGGGGCTGGCTGGGGGTCCACACGGCTGCACTTGGGACAGGGATCTGAAACCTGGAGGCCTCTGGGTCCGGGTGGGGAGAGAGGAGTCCCCACTGCAGCATGAACGGCATGTCACACCGTGTGCCATCCACCCTGGGTGACCCGTTGGGGGACCTGCCACTGGGGCCCCAGCAAGCGCTCCAGGAGATGCTGTGCGTGTGTCCCTTGCCACGTGTGGCCCAGAAACTGTTTGTGGTCATTGCACTGTCGCTGAGGTTGGGACGGGCTGGTGGATCTCGGGTGTGGAAAGGAAGTTGTACTTTTCCAGTGAAAAATAAGGAGGATGACTGGGTGTTATACGCAACTAATGAAGCATCAAACTTTACATCAGAATCAGGGGATGTACTGTATGGTGATTAACATAAATATAATAAAATAAAATTAATTATAAAAAAAAAAAAAGGAGGATGCCCTGGACGTGCTAGAAAAGGCGCATTGAGAGGAAAATTTGTGTTCATTTACAGGTGAATGAGACACCTGTGAAAAATTAACTGAAGTGAAAGAGTCCACAAGGATTCTGCACGCTTCTCTGAGATGTAAACTTAGAGAGTCAGGATTTTTAGGTAAAAGTGATGCTGGTGCTTCTCTTCTTTGAGCCCTCGCGACACAGATGGGGAGGCTCAGGCCAGAGCAGCCGGTGGGCTCTGTGGAGAGTGAGACGCCTCTGGGCGCTCCTGATGGGGTGGGGGGCCCGCTGACCTGCTCGCGGCGGGAGGGACGGGACAGGCTGGCTGCTGCTCAGAAACCAGCCTTTGCTGAGGTTCCAGCACGCATCCCGGGTGGCGGGGCTCCTGTTTGCCCAGCTGCCTCAGGCAGGGTCCAGGTTGAGGGGATGCAAGGCTTGGCTGGCCTGTAGAGCTCCGACCGACGGGCAAGGGCCTGCCGGCGAGGTCAGCGGGGAGCGTGCTGGCAGTGGACGGTGCGGGAGGGCGAGGCAGCTGCCTCAGCATCCACCAGGCCTGTGGAACACTAGAACAAGGCACGGAGGGAAGTGACCATGGGCAGCGGACAAAGACACAGAAGCGAGGGTGAGGGGAGCCAGGAGACAGGTGCCCTGCGCGGGATGGGGTGGCAGGTCGGAGGCCGGAGGCTGGAGAGGTCGCTCCTGGGAGGAGACGACAGCCTGGCCTCCAGCTCTGACCGCTCTGTGTCCTGTGTTGCTTATTGCTTGCGGGGGAAGAGTTGAGCTTCTCCGACCGAACCGATAGATGGTACGTTTCAAGGGAAAGTGTAGAAAGAGGCCTCTCATCCCTTTGAACGTCCTGAGAAACATCCCGTCTTGTGCAGCCCGGAGAATAAGCAATCGTCTCTTTCAAGGCCTCGGTGTGGTTTGGAGTGGAACGCTCTCTCCGAGGGAGGCTTGGCTCTGAGGCGCTTTGCGGTAACGCGGGCTTCTCACTTGTTTGGTGACGAGAAGGGTCTGTCGGGTCACAGCAACAGTCCTCGTTCCTGTTGAGCAAAAAGCAGATGGTGGGTGAGGAGGTCTCCTCCGGGGCTGACTCAGTGGCCCAGCTGCAGGACGCACGTCAGGTAGAAAGACGCGGTTCCTGCAACTGAAGAGAAGTGACTGTACTGTCATGAGACACACCATCATTGGGGGGTGTTCTGCGCTTTGGAGAGCTCAGGAGCTCCGTACGGTAACATTTGGCACACTGTCCTCCGCACACCGATGTGGTGGCAGCCTATGCTTCCGTCGGGAAGACCGCAGAGAGGTGCTCGCACCCTCCGTGCTGAGAGTGCGTCACGTGCTGCTCAGCCGCCAGGAGGGTGTGGACAGGGAGCTCGCGTCGGGAGGGCTGGCGTTCCTCCTGCACGCCCCACCAGCCTACGTGGAGCCGGGATGAGACCGGAGTCAGGAGTCCCGCACCAGCTGCACGAGCACGTGTGGTCCCTCCCTTCTAGTGCACCTCTGTCTGTCGGCACCAGCACGCGTCACGAATCAGATGCCGACACAGAACAGTGCAAGGATGCGGGGGGCTCAACCGTAGCACCAGACTCAGAAGTGAGGCTACCAGGGTCGGGAGTGCGGCGGCAGCAGGAGTGGCGTCTGGAGCTCAGGGGGCCCAGTGGGGGTGCGGGGGGGACCTGGGGAGCTACCCAGTGTGGAAATGACGGAGCCCGAGCGGAGCTCCTGGGCAAATTGCAGGCCTGGCCTGCTTCCTCCCCCAGCCATGGGCTCGCGCGGGACCCGGGGTAGGAAGGCACAGACCTGTCGGTGAGAAATCCACACCCAGGGTGAGCGAGTCCTGTTATCTCTGAGGACCGGTGGATTCTCGAAGTCTGCTTCATCGTTGAGTCCAGTGTCCCACTTAGTCGCTCAGCAGATACCTCTGGAGGTCAGCCTCGGGCCAGGCGTCGTTCAGTAGCAGAGACTCTGTCTGAGCCAACGAGACACTCCGCCCCAGCAGACGCTAGCCCCCCATGGAAGGCGAGAACGGGGAAGAAGTGTGATGTGTGTGGCATCCCGAGTATCACAAGACAGAGCATTCTGTAACGTACCGTGACCGGCACAGCGCGGTCCCTGACATGGCATCATGCGGTACGGTGTGACTCGATCACACAGCACGCTGTGTAGTAACGTGCACTGTGGAATGATGGAAGCACTAGAATGTAGGTCACGTACACCAGGTCATCAAGAGATAGCAAGTGTTCTGAAGAGAAACCAGCTGAGCGGGCCGGGCGTGAGAGCTGTTTCCAGCCGCCGTCAGACAAGGCCCCGGGTGACCTTGGAGCAGACCCACTGGGCGTGAGGCAGCCCGCCATCTGACCTGCGGAGGCATGAGGGGGTGATGGGCACAGGCTGGCGCTGCCTGTAGGGTGGGTGACGGTGGGGCCAGCCCCCGGCAGGCCGGTGGGGCACATGAGTCAGGAGGACGGAGGCTTTGGTGGCCCCAGAGCAAGTGCCTGACGGCGGCAGCCTCCCAGAGGTGCGGTGGGTGATGGGAAAGGAAGGGCATTGGCCCCATCACTCCCTTCTAAACAGCCAGGTAATTGTGTCTGGCATTTTGACAAGTGTTTGCTGGAGTGGAGGGCAGTGCTGTCAGCGAGGCAGAGCTGTGCTAATCGGCCCAGCTGGAGAGGACTCCGGAGCAGTGTTTCTGTAATTAGAAGTTGTGGAGGCCAGTTCTCATCATGGCTTCATCCTGAGTGTAAACGAGTCGATGCTATGAGGGGATTTCGTGTGTTGTAATTTGCAGGGCTTCCTCTGTGGAAATACAGGAACCACGCTCAGGGTGAGGTTGGGGATGGTGCGTAAACTAAAGTCTAGAAACCGCGTGATTTGATATTCGCCGTCCCACGTTCACATCTAGACAACGGGAGACAGTGTGTCACAGATCCCCCTTACGGGAGGAGCACATTCGCACCTGCAGGTGGGTGAGCGGGCGCCACCCCCTTTGCTCCAGGTGGCGACTGGCCTCCCTTCAGCTGTTGAGAGCCTCAGTCACCCTGCTCCCCAGGGGTCACTGGTGGTTACTGTGCTTCTGTTGTTCCTGGTCCGCCTTCTGCCCGTGCTCACCCCCTTCTGCTGGGGGTGCATGGGAACTAGAGCCCCACGTCCTCTGCACCACGTGCTGGAAGGGCCTAGACCACCATGCCTGCCAGGCGAGCCTTCCCCCTGCTCCGACATCCTTTAAGAAATACCTAGCGGGAGCCTTCCCGAGGCTGGATGGTAGGCTGTGCCCCGCAGGTAGAGCCCTTGCTGCCCTCTTGCCCCACTGCCAGACCACGGTGCTAGCTAAGTAAATATTGCCAAGTTAGTCAACGGTCTTCGCACTGTAGGTGGAAGCTGTCCACTTTCACTAGCAAGCAGGCTGTACATGGGCACAGGGGTCTCATGTGGACCCCAGTGTGTGGAATAAATGCTTTGTCCCGCTGTGTAGACCCCTCAAAGTGGAAGGACGCGGGGTCAGAGAGAAGCTGACTCTGCCCGGGGCTGGGCTCCTGAGGTCACCCTGGCTCGTGTGTGCTCTGCCGCCTCCAAGCTGTGGGGATTTGGGGAAGTCCTCACTTTCGGTCCCTTGTTGGTGAGACGGGAGCAGCCCCGGCTCCGTAGGTTCCGTGAGGGTCAGATGGGGCGGCCTGGCCTGCCGACAGCACCCAACACGGTCGGGTATTGCTGACACTGCTTTCCCTCCATGGGTGTTGGAACCACAGCTGCTGCTTGTTTGCCCGTGGATGGTCACGATCGCACGCACATGAGCGCTTTGTCGTGAGTCTGCGTTTTGTGAGCTGTGTGCAGCCGGTCACCTGTCCGAGCACAGCCCTCTCTTGGTGGGCGATGCCCTGTGGTGTCCCCTCACTGACCACAGCTCTCCGTGTTCCCCCGAAGAACCGGCCTTCAGATCCTTGTCCAAATCAGCATCTGGGGAACCCACGTCGGTGGGTCTTGGGCCCTTCCTTGGTATGAGTGGAGAAGCTTCTGGCGTGACCTGACCTGTAACACCGAGCAGGGTCAGTTTGCCTGCGGTGCCGACTGGGTGTGAGGGAAGGGAGGGCCCAGGTGCGGAGACGGTTCTGGCGGCCATCCTGGTCTGAGGTGCTGTTGGCTTAGAACGGGTGACGGGGCTCTGACGCTCCGAGTCTGCTCGCAGCATGCTCGGCAGGCAGGAGATGGCATGTGGGGCGAGGGAAACAGAGAAGTGGGGGGCAACCCGAGCACCGGGAAGCTGCTTCGGGAAGTTTGGGGAGGACTTTCATGTGGGACGAGGTGCGCCTGGAATGAGACGTGCAGATGAGGGCCGTTGGTGTTCGTAGCTGTGGTTCGGGTCCACCCCGGCTGGAAGCACAGGCCAGGGACTGGGCCGCGTGACCACTCCGACGGCGTTTCTCTTCCCACCACGTGGGTTTCTCTGTCGAGGCAGCGGCTGACTTGAGAAAGCTGGGTGTTTCCGTGGCCAAGGCCACATGGGCACTCCCGCTGGACGGGAGGGCACACTCTGAATTCGCCCTCGGCCACCCCCGTTACCATCTGCACCCCCTCCTTCCTGTTCCCCCAGGCAGTGTAGCTTGTCCGCACGTGACTGCTTTTCCTCCTTTCTCTCATCGTTTTCACGTGAAAACGTTAGCATTCGTGCCTGAACAGGAGGGGCCTTGTTTTGAAAACAGGGCCTTGGGGCTACAGGTAAGCTTGTAAGGAGTTGCTTCAAGATAGGCACCTGGTGAGGAGACAGGGACAGGGCTGGGGTGGCCCCCGCTGTGTGCAGGGAGCGGCTCGTGTGACCTCATCGCCAGGGCACACGGACACATGCCCTCCCAGCCCAGGTTCCATCCGCCACACCGCTGCCCTTGGGCCTGCGTGGCAGGCGGTCTCCAGTGTCTGTTAGAGGCCACCTTCCTGCGGTTCTTTCATAAACCGCGGTCCCCGCGGCAATGGGGACGGCTGAGCACACCCGATTCTAGTTCAGGGCCGGCTGCCGTTGCGCCCGCAGCCCTGCGCACCCGTACCTGAGGTTTCAGCAGCAGCGGAGTGGCCGGGCCTCCCGTGGCAGCTCCCAGTCCAGCCGCTCCCTGTGCAGCCCTCGGCGCCTGTCCCTCAGCTGGTGGCGATGGGGCAGGCGGGGAGGGCCTCTTCGTGCGGGTGGCCGCCCCCGCCCCCCCACAGGCGCGCTCAGGTCTTCAGCCCTTGGATTGCCCCCTGTTTCCTGCACAACAGGCGTGTGGCACACTAGCCCCTCCGGCTGCTAGCGCCCATCAGCACGTGGCTGCCACGCAGAATGCCTGGCGCTGGCAAACTGTCCCCCGGCCGGCCATCCCCAGGGCAGGTCCCGCAGATGCCAGGACTCGGGAGAGGACCTCTCACTGGCAGGGCAGAGGGTCAGGAAGGTGTCAGAGCCCAGAGCTGCCTGGGGCGGGTGGGAATGGGCCCTGGCATTCCGGACCGGCCTGAGTCTGCTGGCACGTGGGCGGGAAGCAGGAGCGTTGCACTGGCCGATACTGCTGGCCAGCACGCCCGCGGAGCCGGCTCTGTGCTCTTGGGGCTTGTTTCCCATCTGTCAGCCGCATTTTCCTCCGGCCTGGCGTGCTAGACTCTGGAGGCTCGTTCTTGAAAATGAAGACAGTGGTTGACACAGCAAGGCTGGCGCCCACGTCCCTCTGGCCCTGGGACACCTCTCCATGGGGAAGACACGGTGGTGTACACAGGGCACACCTTTTCCACCTGCTGTGAGGGAGGGCTCCGTAGGTCGTTGGCAATCAGCCCACCAGCCAGCAGGCAGAAAGTGCTCAGCTGGGTGACGTGTGAACCCTGCACGGTGGAGGTAGTTAGCGGAGCTGAGGGCAGGACGGCTTCTTACCTTACCCCGTGTCTCCACTGGGGCTGTCTCAACTGTAATGATGGCCCCATCAAGAGTGAGCCAGGCTAGACAAGTTCCAGTGTCCCCAGCTCTGTCTGGGTGTCTGCTCTGCTGTCCCATGACCGTGGAAGCTGGGAAGGGAGAACCGCGGAGGACAGGGGAGTGGGTTCAGGGCCTGGGTCCCAGTCTCTATTCTGCTTTCCCGTTTCAAGACTTCGGATGATTGTTCAGTCTCTGCAAGCTCTGGGCTCCTTCTCTGTCAGACACAGGACTAGTAATTATGCTCCTTGGGGCCACAATAGCATCAAACAACGTAGGATGAACTCGGTGGGAGACGAGATTCAAACCCTAAAGGGTGTGGGATTGTGAGTTGCTGTCATCTTTCTGAGCCTGGAATGCGTGGAGTCCAAAAGACATCGTGCCAGCTCATCGCGACACAGAGTCGTTCAGGGAGGTTCTCATTTTGGCGGGGGGCTGACAGCGGCGTCTTGTGAGGTTGGAGGTCATGGCATACTGTGTGGAGAACGTGGAAGCGTGGTGACCTGGTCAGACCCACAGGTGGTGCACTGAAACGTGAAACCACAGCTCTTCCTGCCGCGGGTGGGAGATGCGTGGGCCGCCGTGGCACTCTGGACTCCCTCCTGCATGAGGGCAGGCCTGCGCGCTGCTGAGATGCTGGCCGTGGGGAACGTGAGGGAAGCCGGGGGCTGCTGACGGTCGCCGGGGGACAGCAGCGGCTCGCGGCATTCACATCACGGGAAGGCAGCTTCGGAGGGAGGGCCCTGCTCTGTGCCGGCACCTCGGCCCTGCGTAGATGCGCCCGGTAGGTGATGCCTTCTAAACGTAAACGCAGTTTGCGCTGGATCAACGTTTTGTTTCCCTACAATCATCACTAAGCACAGGAAAGCAAATTCAGAGTGAAAGTCTTCGGCAAAGGCGTGGATATAATTCCCTCCAGGGCATAAAATGGCGCGTTAGGAAGTCTCGCCAACCCCACGACCGCACCGACATCCCCAGCAAACCCGCGTGTGGCTCAGCCGACACGTGCTGGAAGAGACCGTTCGCGGCGAAGCTGAGTTTAAGCCGCTGTAAGGGTGGTGACCAGAGTGAAGCCTTCGTGTCTGAAGGGTCCCCACATACAGTGCTTTCTTTGATTTTGGGCTCTTTCCTCATGAATCCAGCTGACCCCACCAACAGATGCTTTCCTGTGGAGGTGCCATTTCACCGCCCTGTGCTGGGCTTCTGAGGGCCGTGGGGACCTGGGCAGAGGGGAGTCCACTGCACGGACAGCATGCAGAGCAGCACGTGGTGCCCCCAGCCCCGCCAGGACGGTCGCCTTCCTCCGCTCTTGGTCCCCAGCATTGAAGGGGAAGGAAGGGGAGCCAGGGCCCGGGGCTGCTTGTTTTGCTGAGGCCTTCCGCCCAGCAGAGCCCTGTCAGGTCACCCCTACCTGCACCCCTGCACTCTGGGTGCCCGCCCCGTCCTGTCCTCACACCCACGCCCTGCCTCTTCTCCAGCTTCTCGGGGAGAGCTTAGAGCGCCGTGTTGTGAGTTCTCAACCGCCCAGCACCTCCT
Organism: Ailuropoda melanoleuca; assembly: GCF_002007445.2. NCBI lineage: Eukaryota > Metazoa > Chordata > Mammalia > Carnivora > Ursidae > Ailuropoda > Ailuropoda melanoleuca. The sequence continues at coordinate 211,854,358 of NC_048218.1, read as the reverse complement.
CGTCCCTGCCCCCGACCCACGCCCTGCCTCACCCCTTCCCGGGGTTGGCCAGCTGTGGCCCTCGGCCACACCGGCCTCCTGGCACTCTGCATCACCCTTCACATCTTCTCTGTGGCTGCCAAGCCTGAGCTGTTTACTGTGGTCTTTTACAGAGAACATTTGCTGACCCCAAAGTTGTAGGCCAGTGGTCCTCAAAATGCCAGCTTGGCTGGGAACTTGTTAACAGATCACCCTCCACACTCTGATGTGGGGCCCAGCTGCCAGGGTCAGACCCTCTTGCCTGGTGGCATTAACTGCTGTGGGCAAGAGCCACGTCTCATGCATCTTCAGACCCCACTGCCCAGCTTGGTGTTTTGCCCACGGCACGGAGCGCAATCAGTATTTGGGTTTGATGAGAACAATGACGTGGAGCAAAGGAAAACATGCGGCATGTGGAACGTGTTTCTGCTATTTCATGAGACTCCCTGAACGGAGGGTCTTCACTGAAAAGCATGTTTATGGCATTTTCATTTGTGGAGATAAAACTTCATCCTGACCCGACACCGCACCCCTGAAAACACATCCCAGACTTCCTCTGACCCTGGCCACCAGCGTCAGCAATAGCCCACTTCTGTGGGGTGTAGGGAGAGGAGTTCCAGGAAAGAGGAATGTGCAGCCTGACTCCCTCTAATTTATGATTCTGGTCTAGGACGGTGACTGCTCGCCCCATAACGCTGGAGTGTGGTGACCAACAAAGGGCTGAAAGTCTGCTAGGTTTCTGCTGCTTGCTGGCTCGGCTCGGGACCCAAAAGCACTCCGTTTCAGGGCCGGCTGTGGGTCCACGGTTGCCAGCCTGCCCCAGGGGTCTGCTCTGTCACGGAAACACATCTAGATGGGCCAGGCACCTCCAGGAGGGGCGGTCACGTGAGGCTGGGACAACTCAAGGGAACTGTTTCCAAATGTAATCTTAATTTCGACATCTTTATGAGAGAAAATCATCCTTGTGTCAGGATGGCGTTTCGTGCACGTCCCACGATGCCCGCTTACCACTGGTCTGCCTTCTCGCTGCAGGACTGGGATATGTTCGAAGGTGCCTCCGAAGGGAGAAGCACCACGTAGGGGCGCTGAGACGAACCCCAGTGGGACGCTGGCCCTGCGTGGGGGACTCAGCTGCCTGAGCGAGCCGGATGCACCTGCAATGGGCGCTCGCCGTGCACCCCGTGGACCCAGAGGGCAGCCCGCTACCACTGAGTCCCGTCTATAGCGGACCTTCCCGCTCCCCTGACTGCTTGCAGACAGACAGACGGCTCTGTCCGGCAGTCCTCGGAGAAGTGAACGGAAGCATGAGTTCATGTCGGAAGGGACTTGGGACCCATGAGTAAACTGCGGCCCCAGGGGAGAAATCAGTGCCTGCTTCAGTTTGGAGAGGAGAGCAGGCTCCGTCCCCGACAGGGTCATTGTACGAGCTCTGCTCTGCGTTCACCTTGTTCTCTCTCTGAAGGAACCTGTTTGGAACCAAATGCTTGTGTGACCCTTTTATTCTAGAAGAGCACAGAGACGGACGGTAGCGTGCTCATGCTCCGTGGTAACTTCCGCTCTAAATATGCAGTTTATCATCATTTAATAAAAGTCAGATTTCTTTTATCTGTAATTAAATCTAGAATGTGCTAATTTTTTGAAGGCCCTCGTGGATTTTTGACTTTATTCTAAAAAACTGAACAAGTAAAAGAATTTCCAGCATCCGTTTGGTGAAGATTCCACTTACGATCCCCTCGCTGTGAAGACATGAACCTCAAGTGCCCGTGACCTGGCCGGCGGGCCATGTGGCTGCCGTCCTCCTCCCTGCAGGCCAGCACAGCCCTGGCTGGCTCTCTGTCCTCACCGGCCCCACGGCCAGCAGCCTCTGCCCCTGCTGTGTTGAGCTGAGACGTACCTTTCACCGGAGAGCAGCGGGCGCTGGGGGCCTGCGTGCCCAGGGGTGGTCTGTGTCCCTGCAGATGGGCCCTCTGGGACCTTCCCAGGGCTCTGCCATGACCTCCTGTCCTTGGTTCCATGATGAAGAAATGCTTGCGGGAAAACACCTGCAGCTGATTAGGGTGCTTCTCCAAGTCTTCCGGCCAGAAAACCCATCCTAACCCCTGGGGCTGGAGGCCGGGATCGAGGCTGGCGCCCCGTTAGGACTTCTGCCACTACGCGGTAGGAATGGCCTGCCTCCCGTGTGTTCCTCTTCGCCCAGGCTGCTGGGAGGCTCATGCCTACATTGTGGGCCCCTCAGGAGCGTTTCTCTGCTAGGAGGATGTGTCGGGTGGAACCGTGTCATCTGTCGCACCCTGTCCTGTTCCTGTCGCGCACACCGTGTCATCCGTCATGCTGTGTTGTATCCTCTCTGGTAGTGTTTCCCTGCCCTCCTTCCCTTCTAGCACTTTCCCCTCTAGCTCAGCTCTTTGTGACGCTGAGCCTCTGTGTCACCGCATGTGAGTTCCTAGGTGAGCTGCTCTGTGCCACCGTCTCGACTCGTGCCCCCCACATTCCAGGGACACCAGCTAACCAGTTGGGTCTGTGATACACTTACGTGTAGTGTACAGAGAGCAGGTGAAAATTCTTGTCCAACAACGCTTGGAGAACAGTGTGATTGAGCTGGTGGTCGATCTGTTCGTTGGGAGAGTGGACCTTTCTCTTCCCGCCCCCACCAGCAGCAACTGTCCCTGCACATGGACTTCGGGGAGTTCCTCAAATCGAGGGTTTCAGGTCACATAGAAGAAGACAGGACTTGAAAAAGGAAAAGGGTTGTTCTGGGAAAGATGGCGCCATTGGCATCCTTTAAATACAGCGGCTCTCTCTGTGTAGACAGCTAGCTCTCTCTGTGTAGACAGTGCTCTCTCTGTGTAGATAGCTAGCTCTCTATCTGTGTAGACGGTGCTCTCTCTGTGTAGACAGCTAGCTCTCTCTGTGTAGACAGTGCTCTCTCTGTGTAGACAGCTAGCTCTCTCTCTGTGTAGGATGGTGCTCTCTCTGTGTAGACAGCTAGCTCTCTCTGTGTAGACGGTGCTCTCTCTGTGTAGACAGCTAGCTCTCTCTGTGTAGACAGTGCTCTCTCTGTGTAGACAGCTAGCTCTCTCTCTGTGTAGATGGTGCTCTCTCTGTGTAGACAGCTAGCTCTCTCTGTGTAGAAGGTGCTCTCTCTCTGTGTAGACAGCTCGCTCTCTCTGTGTCAGTGGCTCTCTTTTGTGGATGGCTCCCTCTCAGATGCTTTGCAGACAGATGTGTGATGGTTGTTCATCCTGGGACAGTCCTGGCGGGAACAGTGACCGTGAATTGCTCACTTACTGCCCCCAGGTCCACTCAAAGGTGCTGTCTCCTCCCTTTCCCAGAGGACAGAGGTGTAGGGTGACATGTCTGCTCACGTGGGGCGAGTCCCAGACAGGAGTGCACAAGGCCATGTTAAGACAGAGTACCCCTCTCTTGCTGTCCTTCCAGTTCTGCTTGTGCCTCTTGCCCTGTGGGGTGGGAGGGAGTGTCGGAGGGGGTAGGAACCCAAACCACCAGCAGCTGTTGGGCCCAGACCTATTGGGGGTTCAGGGAGCGTGGGGAACTTAACAGGTAGCACCCGTGGCTTGTCCCCCTGTGCCCGGGGGTGAAGGTGGAGCCCATTGCTTGTGGTCCCACAGCTCCCCCCAGCCTGCGGCCTCAGCTGTCTTTCAGGAACCTTGTCCAGTCCCTGACATAGTTGGTTTACAGGTGCCCGGACTCAGAGCTCTCCACACATCTTCAGACTGAGTTTGAGTTGAGCGATTCTAAACTGAAGTTGCTCTGCGTATCTGGCTATTTTCTACTGGACTGTGCAGAATTAACCCCGTGTTCTTGCCTTCCTGTGGTGTGGGAGGGTTCTCACTCTATTTGGAGGCAGGGACCGCTCTGCCTCCAGCCGGCATGCACAGATATCTGCAGTGCCACTGTCCCACGGAGATGTTGCCCGTCGGTGCCCGGAAATAGGCAGGGCACCGACAGGGTCTGAGACACGGGGGCCTGTGTGCGGGCCCAGAGCTACAAGTGCCGCACTCCGGAACACGGGGAATCCACGCAGACGGAACACGAGGTAGTGCAGAACAGCAGGTGGAGTGTGTTTTAGGGTTGTACCTAACCCCCACCCCCAAGGGTCTGCCCAGGGTCACATCCTGAGCAGAGGAGTTGAGTGTGCACACGTGTGTGTGGTACCTGGGTAGATGTGCAGGTACGTTTGATGTGTGCATGTGTGTCAGTGCCTGTAGCGCGTGTGTGTGGTGTATATGTGATGTGTGTAATGTGTCGTGTGTGTGTGTGTAATTGCATGCAGCATATGTGTGCAGGTATGTTTAGTATGTGTAAGTGTGTGTAGTGTGTGCAGGTGTGTATATGTGTGTAAGTGCATGCAGCATATGTGCAGGTATGTTTGATGTGTAAGTGTGTGTAGTGTGTGCAGGTGTGTATATGTGTGTGATTGCATGCAGCATATGTGTGCAGGTGTGTTTGATGTGTAAGTGTGTGTGGTGTGTGCAGGTGTGTATATGTGTGTAATTGCACGCAGCATATGTGTGCAGGTATGTTTGGTGTGTAAGTACTGTAAGTGTGTGCAGGTGTGTATATGTGTGTAATTGCATGCAGCATATGTGTGCAGGTGTGTTTGGTGTGTGCTCGTGTGTGCATGTGTGTAGTGTGTGCAGGTACAGGTGGTGAGTGCAGGTGTGTGTGTGCGGTCATGTGCTGTGTACATGCGTGTGCTCAGTGTATGTGTGTGCAGGTGTGTGTGGTGCGTGTCTGTCTGAGGACGCAGAACAGCCATTAGTTCACTGGGTGCTGAATGACATTGTGGTGACCTTGGAGGAGCAGCCCAGGTTTCCCCGGTCCCCGAGTGTTCCTGAAGGTGCCCAAGGAACCAGCAGCCTCCGTTCCCACGTTATGTCATGTCCTGGCTCAAAGGAGCCTGCTGGCTGCAGCCCAGGGTGGGTCAGGCGATGCTGACTTTGGTCGCCGTGTCTGCTTCTCAGAGAGCATCTTCTGGGAACCCCACTTTCTCCATGCGTGAAGTACGGTCAGCACCCCTCCCTGGAAGAGTGAGGTTGCCCGTGCAGTTGCTCCCGTGCTGGTCTCGTTGCTGGAAACTGGTTCAGGGCCTGAATTTCCACAGCTAGACAGGGGCTCAAGCGCCGTGGGCTCTGGCTCTCACGGTTGAAGGAGTGAAACGGTGTTCGGGGTGTTTCTGAGCTCAGTGCTGCCTCTCACGAATGGCCACGTCCCTGGTTATTCGGCACTTCCTTGGGTCGAAACAGTGTCAGATGCTTCCCCGTGAGCGACAGGACTTGCGTTGTTCGTTGTCCACACTCAGAGTGGCTCGTGCAACGTTTGACCGTGAGGCTTCCACAGATGAATAGCCTTCTCATTCAGACTCCACGTCGGGTCCTTCTGGGGCTGCACCGAGCAGTTCCGGGTGTCTGTGCTGGGGTCACGGTGCTAGGAGGGAAGGAGCCCTCCGCCACGGTTTCGTCCAGAGCTCTCCTACCCACACGCAGTGGCTCTGAACACGGAACCCTCCCCTCCTTTGCTTCCTCTGGGTCCGCAACCAAAATGTTCTCTGGAAACCCCCTAGACGTGGGCCCCTGACTGTTGACACTGTGGCACCAGCGGCCACAGAGCGGTCTGCCCTCTCCTCGGAATGGCTTCAGCCTGGAGGGTGTTTGCTTCATGGGCCACCTCTCTGCAAAGCGCTCACGCATGTGCTGCCACCAGACGTGCAGTAGCCGGAACAGGAGCCGTGGCTGACATGGGTTGGGAATGGCTCTTGTCGAGTGTGTGGAGAGCTGCCCTTGGCTTCATCCTGCACCGACTGAGGTCCCTCCTCCCATTTCTCAGTGTCTGGGTCGCTTGCGCGTGAGTAATGGCAGAGGCGGGCGCACATCTCTTTAAGTGGAGCAGCTGGGCTGGTTTTGTTCCTTTAATTCGTGACGCGGCTGTAATCGGGCATGGCTGAGCAGTGGGGACGGCAGCCCCGTCTCGGCCAAGGAGAGCTCCGTCGGTTTACCCGCGTTGATGTGTGCTTTATCCCCTGGTGATGTCAGAACGTCAGGCCGATGGCTCGCCATGAGGCGGCGTGGTTTATGAACACCGAGGCACAGTGTCCCTTCTCGACGAGGCTGACCCGGCCTCTCCTCATGCGGTCACCGACTCAGAACCCTCTCCACGTTCAGATGCAGATGATGCGTGTGACGCTTCTAGCCCCTGGACTCGCGGGAGTGGTGGCTTGTGTTACCGCCTGTTGTGGGTGGCATGCTGCCCCCAGAGCCACGTCCAGTCCCAACCCCAGGATCTGTGACGTGGCCTTATCTGGAAAGAGGGTCTCTATAGATGTCATCACGTTAAGAGGAGGTCATACTGGATTGGGGTGGGTCCTGGTCACAGAGAGGGAGATGCCACGAGAGGACAGAGACCCACGGGGTAAGCCTACATCACAAAGGGGGCAGAGAAGGGGGAGGGCTGGCTTGCAGACCCCAGGAGCTGGAAGAGGCAGGAAGGGCCCTCTCCTGGAGCGCCCGAGGGAGCGCAGCCCTGCCCGCACCTGCGTCGTCTCTGGCCTCCAGAGTTGCGGGGGTCTCTGTGTGTGTCTTGAGCGATACAGGTTGTGTGCTCGCTGAGGGACTGCTATGGCACAAACCGCCAGGTCCTAGACAAGCAAAGTAAGCCTAAACCAGGGACGTAAGGCAGCCCAAATGTCCGCAGCCCCTTATACTGGAATGTGGTCTCTTCTCCGTAAATTGCTCATAGTTGTCCTGTTATTTATAAAGTGAGGAAACTCTGACATGCTGGACAAGAGATACAGCAACGGGTTTGCAAGATTAAAGCTTTCTGCTGAGAAAGACTCCCTGTTTGGGTTTGGACGAGGCCGGCTGGGCCCCTGGGAGCACCAGGAGACCTCAGGACGTGCTCTTGCACACAGGGAACTGGCCTGCAGCCCCTCTGCTGGCCACCAGAGAGACACCCATTTACCCAGCCCAGGGCTGCTCTCCCGCTAGCCGTGCTCAGCATTGGGGTTTCCCGCCGTCAGTTACAGGGAGCACTCACAAGTGCATGTAACTTGGCAGGGTTGAAAGTGAGGGCAGAGCTCTTCCCCACGTTGCCCAGTCAGAGGTACCGACTGGGGCAGGTGGAGTGTCCATTCACAGGCCACAAGGCTGGGACGGGGCACCAGGCCCCAACTCCACCCCGTGTCCCCTCTGCTCCACCACAGGTGATGGCCATTTGCACCTGCTTTTCTTATCTTGCCTCTATTTTTTTTTAAAGATTTTATTTATTTATTTGACAGAGATAGAGACAGCCAGCGAGAGAGGGAACACAGCAGGGGGAGTGGGAGAGGAAGAAGCAGGCTCCCAGCAGAGGAGCCTGATGTGGGGCTCGATCCCATAACGCCAGGATCACGCCCTGAGCTGAAGGCAGACGCTTAACCGCTGTGCCACCCAGGCGCCCCTTGCCTCTATTTTTAACACCATCCTTCACAAAACTCTGGAGAATGGAGGCGGGGAGATCCCACTGGCTCTGGCTATTCCGTGTCTGGCATGGAGACTGGCCCCCGTCACCACGTGGGGACAAGCAGAAGCCTCCCGCTCATCTCTACTTTCCTCTTGCCTCTGGAACGGCACGCGAGGCGCACGAACAGGGAAGCCACAGCAGGCCTGGCTCTGTTCTGTTGCCGCGAGGTCTCAGGCAAGTGACAGCCACTCTGGGCTGCAAGGTGAGCGAGAAGCCTGCCACCTGGAGGCATGAGAAGTGAGTGAACAAGGAGTCAGGGACTCGGCGCAAGGCCTGACAACAGTGAGAACGTGGAACCTGGCTACCGCTGTCACCCCAGCCCTGGCCACCCTGCCCCCTCCTCCTCGGCCCCGTCCATCCTTTATGTGTACCGAGCTCCCGCTTTGGGGCAGACATTGTGTGAGTGCAGGCCACCAGCCACGTGCTACCCCTGCCCTCCTGGGGCTAGCAGTCTCAGGGAGGGACAGTCTGTGGACAGAGGGGAAGTGCATGCACACGCACGTAGTGAACAAAGGGAGGGCAGGGCAGGCCTGACCTGTGGGGAGGGAGGAGGCATGCCCCGCCAAGAGCAGAAAGACCTCGCCCACCAGAAGGGACGCAGGTGCCGCGGGGCGAGCCAGCCGCACCCGCAGCCTGGGTGAGAAAGCAGGTCGGGTCGATTGGAGACCATTTCTCGTTCTTCTGCTAAGTTAGGACATAGAGCGGCAAACGGGGGGTGTAGCGGCAGCAGCTCCCGTGCCCACCGGCACCGACAGGACCGGACACACCCCGGCTTGAGCCAGTCGCGAGGCGGCGGGTGCAGAGGGGTCCCTGTGGAGGCAGCCGTCCTGTCGCGGCCACTGCGTCCATCTGTGGCTTGTCTTCGTTTCTGAGGTTTACGACCTCTAAGGACACTTCATGTCACATAAATGTAAAGTTACTGACCGTTGAAATGGCATTTACCAGAGCCGTGAAGTCCCAGTATCTCTCCAAAGAGATGCTTATTTTCCTGGTTTTATGTACGTCAGATCATCGTTTCTTGTCTTGACTTGAGAAAGCACTGGCCATAGTAAAGTGACCACTGTCAGCCGAGTTCTCGACCCTGTCACGACTGGGCACACCGGCAGAGCCCTTCAGATTAAAAACACAGCAGGCGAAATATAGCCAAGTTAATAACGTCACAGCAGAATCGAGCAGGAGAAACCGAGGCAGTGGAACTCCCGTCCTGCAGCATTGAGTTGTGTGGAGAACTGGGCTGAGATGCGGCCGGTGAAGGATTAGTCGTAAATGTCCCCTAGCTGACCCCAGTGACCCTTAGAAGGGTTTTAATGGCCGACCCAGCCCTGGGTACATGACAAAAATTTGGTTCTGTTGAAAATGGGTGCAAGAGTGACTCTTACATAGTGATTTTTCAGCACTTCCGTGTGGCTCACAAGGATGGGAGGAAGGAACCCGTTTCCCATGACCCTTGGGGGGCTGCGGGCAAGGCTGGCTGGTGCCGTCTGTCTGGTGGTGAGACGGACATCGCGCCATCACACACGAAAGTGTTGGTTGTTGGATGGGGCAGCCCGTGTTTGCAGAGCGTCTGTCAAGGAGATGCACCTGCGTCTAGGGGACACTGACACCCTTTTAGGTTGTGATTACCGGGTTGGGGGGCTGACAAAGCCGTGTGAGGGGGAAAGGTATTCCTGCCGAGGCAGGTACCGGCAAGGGTCTGTGGCATGGAGGGGGTGTTGGAAAGCCGGGCTGGTGGTGGCTGTCCTCCGTGGGCAGCCACATAGCAGACGGGGGTGGAGAAACCAAGGAGAAGTATGGCTTGCATGGGTGCTGGCACGTGGGGCTCAGAGCACCAAACGCGGGCAGGAGGCGACAGCCATGGGGTTTGGTGATAGATGAGGCAGAGGAGAGGACGGTGAGGGCGCGGTCGGGAACGGATGGCTGCCACACCCCAGCTCTGTCTGCATGGGGACAAGGAAGCAAAGATGGACCCATCACAGGATGGGAACGGACAGGGGCCTGATGTCTGCAGAAGAGTCTAGTCTGGGGGCAGAGGTTGTGGAGCCCGGTGTGTCCGGGTGGACACATCTGTCGGTCTGGGACATGTGGGACCCAACCCCATGGCCTGGCCTGCTCTGGGGCCTCTCCCCTGGCCACTGAAGGCATCTGAAGCATTTGCTGGACGAATACTGCACCCTGGAAGGGAGTGTGTGTTTGCCTCCGGACCGCAGTCCCCCACGAATGCGGGTCTGGTGGTATTTGCACCCTCCCTCCCTTCCGTTGCCCCTGGCATAGGTGACCCCAGTCCCTCCGGAGGTGCATTTCCATGCTGGATTCCTTTGCGAGAGCAGCGCCTGCACTGGCACGTGCCTAGGAAAGATCCAGCGGGGTTACCCGAGAGCAGCCCCATATCGTCCTTCGGGCCCACCCCCACTTCACGTGCACCCCGGATGAGTGTTCCCTTTCAGCCTAATTCGGAAAGGAGTCTTGCAGGGTTCTACGCTCACTCAGGGGTTTCCTTAAATCTTCCTCAACAGGCTGAAACACTACTTACATGAAAAGAAACTTTTAAGCAGCTTTCTGGAACATGCCTGTTATGTTTAAATGCTTTTCTTTTACCGCATTAATCAAATTTAATCTCTTGAACGATTTATCATAAGACACACTAAAAAATTTGTTTTCTGTTTTGTCCTACTGCTCATCCCTCTGCCGAGCTCCCTGTGTTTGGTGTCAGGCGCTGCGGTTGGCCCTGAGCATGTTTTCCCTCCTCCTGTACTATTTCCACACTGATTAATAGTTGAGCTTCTGAATAAAGCTCCATGCAGAGGAGATGCAGAGGCCTCCCCATTTCTCGTGCTCCTCCAGTTACACCCCAGACGTAGCTGAAGCCGCCTCTCTGAGCCCCGGGCACTTGTCTGTTCCTCGTGCGGCGTCTGCCCTCCCCCCCAGCTTTTCCAAACCCTTGCTGAGATTCCCTCCCAAGCGACCATGCGTGCCCCCAGCGACAAACCCCTTTAAGAGTCAGTTTATGAAAAACACTTTTATTGACATTGTTTGTGGTTGAAAGAGTCATGTGCCCCTCGAGGTGATGCCGAAAGAGCAGAGCTGTGTCTGTTACAGGTGGTGCACCCCTTGGGGTGCTGAGAAGCAGGCATGGGTGGGGTCGGAGGGTGGAACGGATGGCAAGGGCTGTGAGTCAGGCAGACACAGGGGGGTCTCAGGCCCTCTCAGCCCACGCCCTCTGTCTTGGCGGCAGCGGCCTGGGGAGGTGTGGCCCCGAGGGGACATGGTGGCTCAAGGGGGCAGTGTGGATGGGCCACCAGCCAGCTGTGCTCCTGAGCCAAGTTCTCTCCAGGAGGCCCCACATGTGGCCGAGAAGTGACAGCGCCCACCTGTGATGACAGAGCCAGGGCTTCCCCAGGATGTGTTTCTGGCTGTGGTGGCTGAACCAAACTTCATAGCATTCGTTGTTTTAAACCTTTCCCCCAAATCAACCACAAAACCCATGGTCATTGCTTTTAGAGGAATTCAGTGAAGGCTCTCCATCAACACAATCTAGTTTCCATCCTTGGGATTTTGCTCTCTTCTGAAAAGAATGTCAGAAACCAATGAACAAATGAATAGGACATCAAAGGAGATCACTTATGATAAGAAAATGTATTGCATAATAAACATTAGCACATGTTTAACAAAAAAATTCCCTCTAGTAGAAGTCATTCCCATGTTAATTTAATCCTGCGTCTAAGATAATTAATCTCTTTGAAACAGCCTGGACTCTAGTGCCCAGGGACCTCTCCTGGATCAGAGGCCGAATTTCCGTCACCTGATGAGCTCATCCGATGTGACAGCCTTGGACGCAGACGGGGGTCGCCTGTCAATAGCTTTTCGTGAGAGACAAAGAGAGGCAAACGTCTATATTCATTCCCTCCCCTCACGCATGAGTAGCACCAGCTCTTGCCTCTGCCTGTCTCTACCTGGTAGCGACTGCGGATTGAAACTTCAGCTCCTCTGTTTCGAGTTGGCTGTGCCTGGAGAGCTGTTGACGGACGCCCGGCAGCCTTGTCTATCCGTTTAAGTTCACCATGTTTTGACATGTAAATTTACATGAGGCATATTTAATCAGTCACAATGATATGCTAATTGGATTCATCTGTGAACTGAATAAAAAGCACATTTGAAGAAAAATGAAGTGCATTTCCTACCAGCTGAGGCACTTTGTAATCAGCACCGTGCATCATCGAGATGCAAAGAGATAAAGGTGCCAGGTATTTGGTGAGGGAACCATGATGGCCCTAATTCAGGTGAGCTTTTCTGGCTTTACACGCACACACACACACACACACACACACCAGAGTTCTGCGTGTGCTAGCTAATGACACAGGCCTGTCATTGTTCTTTGGTGCTGACCCTCGAGACCACTCAGGACACCTCACACCAGAGCAATTGGTAAATCCATTATGAGTGTGAGAGTGTGCAAATGCATGTGTATGGGAGCCTTCACAAGCGTGTGTGTGAGTGTGTAAGCACATGTGAATGCAAACATATGTGCAAGTGTGAGCCTGGATGTGTGCAAGAGTGTGAGCATGTGAATGTGAGTGTGTGCAACTGTGAGCGTGTGCAGAGGCATGTGTATGTGAGCACATTTGAGTGTACAAGCATGTGTGTGTACATGTGTGTGCAAGTATGTGTGGCTGTGCAAGCATGTAAGAGTGCTGGTGTGTGAGCATGGAGTGGAGCATGTGAAGCTGTGTACAGAGGCGTATGCAAGTGTATGTGAGTGTAGAGGTGTGGTAAAGTGTGTGAGCATGTGGGGGGTGTGGCCATGTAAGCAGGTGAGAGTGCAGGACTGTGTGAGTGTGAGCACGGCGTGAATGTATTTGTGTAGGTAGGTGTGTGTGAATGTGTGTGGAGGCATGTGTGAGTGTACAGGCATGTTTGGGCACTTGCGGGTTTGTGAATGTGTGTGGCTGTGCAAGCCTCAGGACTGCAGGAGTGAGTGTGAGCCTGGAGTGAATATGTGTGAGTGTGTGCAAGCATATGAGCTCATGTGAGCTCATACGTGAGCATTCGCAGGTGTGAGTGTGCATGTGGGTGCAAGTGCGGAGGAGCTTTCCTTCCCTGCCCCTTCCTGAGTCACGTCCCAGCTTAGGGACTGAGTGTGAGTGGAGCTCAGGTCAGGCAGTTCGGCTTGCCTCCTTGTGCTGTCACGTGGGCAGAAACACCTGGAGCTCTAGGATCTCCACAAGGCTGAGCCTCTGGGTCGGCTGATGCAGGGCCCAGAGCCTGGGAGCTCCCGACTCCCCACTTGCCCCACGCCCTCCGTGGACATGGCAGCTGCCCTGGTTCTCTGCTCTGCTCGCCACATCTCACCTTCATAGCCTGGAGTCAGAAGCCAGCAAAGGGAAGCAAATCGCAAGGGCATCTGGACCCGTGGCATGCCCCAGGTGCCCCCACCAGCGTCTTGGGGTTCTTCACCCCCTGCCATCACACATTTGCTCGTTTGTGCTCTGCGCATGGCATGGGCAGTGTGCTTCCGGTGCTCTTGTGTGTGGGGAATGGACTTTTGGAAATCCAGCGGGCTCCTCCAAAGAAGCCGCGGGTGTGAGTGGCAGGTCCAGTGCAACCGCAAGGAGACAGGGTTGGCCGCGGCCGCCGCGTTTCCAGTGTCTTCCTGTGTGAACGTGAGAGGTGCAGGGATGGACAGATTTTTACTCTTTGGTAGGCAGCCATAGGACAGGATCAGCAAGACAGCGGGAGGGAGAGGACCGTGGTGGGTCCTAACCAGCCCAGCCCTCAGAGGGAGGGTCGCGTCACAGGACACCACCCGCAGGGCCAAGGCATGGCAGTCCCCCCTGCGCCCGGGGGATGCCGGGAGGCCGTGTACAGAGCCCGCAGCGCGTGGGTCTTGGGGAACTCTGGAGGGAGGAGTCAGGACTTCTGCTCATGACTGTCGCTGGCGCGCTCATGGTTCTCCGCGAATAACCAGAGGAGTTTCTGGAGGCGGCCGGCTTGAGCCCCTGAGGTCGCAGTCACTGTGAACGTGTTTCTGCTGGGTAGGGTCCAAGACACTGAGCTGAGATGCTACGAAAACCACATCCACGAGTATTTACGACGCATAACTTAGTAAAGGTTTTGTTCTGTGAATTATGGTTTTCTTTGGTTCTAAGAGAATGTAGAAATAAAAGAATAACTGCTTTTAAAACAACCCATGAAAATCTGCATCCGTCAAATGGTTGTGCTCTTTTCAAAGTGATTCTATTAACGGTGTTTTAAATGGTAGCTTTTCTTAGGCAGTGTAAGAAGTACTTGGCTTGGACATACCTTCCGGAAACATGCTTGTTTTATGAGTCAGACTGCTCACCGCTGCTCTTATTTTATTTTTGGCCTAATAAGAGGGGGTGGTTAACGATGGATAATGTGTGCCTGGGCCACTCCTCTCTTCTTTGACCCCACAGGTAACCAAACAGTGATTACTGAGCACCAAGTGTCTACCAGGTGGCATTCTTTGGGGTTTGCAAAGGATCAGCCTCCAGCTTGCAGTGGGAACCGTGAAGTTGGTCTAGCTCCCCAGGGAGCTTCAGAGTCAGCCGAGGGTCCAAGTGAGTCCTGGCTTTGGGTCTGTGGAGTCTAGATGACCAAGTAAGCAGACAGGACAGGAGAAGGCAGGGTGAGAGTATGATCCGCCGAGAATCGTCTGAAGTCGTCAGCAAGAACAGGAGAGATCCCCCACTGGGGGGCCTGGAGATGGTGGGGACGGCAGCTGGAGGACGGAGGGGCTGGGGCATGGCAGAGGGGGAGACACAGTAGCTCCGGTTCTCTAGAGGAGCAGGGGGCTTTTGACAGGAGGCAGCAGGAGAGAAGTCTTGCTGGAGGGAACAGTGAGATGTGGCAGGTCTGGAACGCTGGGAAGGGAGGGGTGTCAGCAGTGCCTTGGCTTCAGAGACCTGAGCTGGTGACTCTTCACCCCTTTCAGCATTCACTTCCTCCTCCAAAAATGGTAGTGACCATTTAGCATAGTGCCCACCACGTGACACCAGCTTAGGACACGTCGGCTGTCATATCAGCATGGTCGTGAGTAGATGAACGTCATTCACGCTATACCCCCAGAAACTGAGGAACGATCGCCCAGCCACATGCAGAGTGAAGCGGAGAGGTTTCCAGCCAGGAACTGAGCCTCCGAAAGATGGAGGTGAGGGTGGGGATCACGTCACTCCCATGTAACTAATGTGCCTACAGCTGAACCACCTGAGTCGGCAGAGCCCAGGCACGCTGCCTGGCCATTACGAGAACTTCAGTCTGAGAAAATGAGGGCAGGGGGGAGAGACTGGTGACTCCCAGAGGAATGTGGCATTGTCCTTCTGCAGCTCTGTGTGGCCGCTGAGAGAAAACTGGTCCACGGCTGTGGAGCTCTCACGTTACAGGGTTGGACAGGCATCACGTCCCCCGACATTCTCTAATGGATACAAACAGAAAAGTTGAAGAACGGTGCCTAGCCGTGTGTGTGTGTGCGTGTGCGATTGTGTATGTGTGTGTGCATGCATGCTTGTGACCATGTGTGCACGTGGGTCTGTGTAGGTACGTGTATGTGCATGAAGTGTACATGTGTGTATATGTCTGTATGTGTGGACATGCCCACGTACAAGTGCATACACACGCTCACGGTATCATTAGTCTTTAGATTCGTGTTTATAGAAGGAAAATGCCCTTGTGAGAAAGGTCTATGCACTACCTTGGCCGCCCTCCATGTCTGCCCACCTTCTTTGTCCCTGTTACTGCCCAGTCTTGCCAACCCCGCCTCATACCTGACAAGGCTCTGCCTCATGTGTGTCCCAACTCCAGGTCACCATGCACAGGGCCAGGCTGTCTTTCTGAAATGTCACTTGGGTCAAGAACCTCCAGGTTGCTCCACTGCTGAGCCTTGGCCGTCCTTCAATCCCCAGGCATCAGTTACACCCTCCCTGGCCACAGCAAGGCTGCTGTTGGGTCTATAGTGCTGTCACCACTCCCAAACCCTTCATGCCCGCAGACAGGGCCCTGCCACCCCTTTCCGGATGTCTGGGATATCACCTCAGCCCTTTCTTGGAGGTACTGCAATCTGTTTTGGACATTGTCATATGCGTCCCTCATTTTCTTCCTGGATCAAAGCCCACCTCTGGGAGGGAAAAGAAACTAACCACCTGCCTTGGCTCATTTTGTTAATAAATGTGGTGCTTGGTGCCAGCTCGAGTCTGTCTGACCCCAGTGGCCATGACTGCACCACTGCTAAGCCGTGTCCCAGGGATTGCACCCCTCTCTGTGTCCTTTGGAGAAGGCACCCAAGTGTGCAAGGTGCACTGTGTGTAGGGTAGGCACCCAACAAACATTGGGGAACAGGTGTGTTCTCAGAGGATGATAACGTACCTGGACGGTCCATGCACCAGGGGGAGAGCAGGCCCCCCCTTGTGTCAGCAGCTCCCCTTCCTTGTTATTAGTCTGCCTATCCACCCCTCTCCTGATCCAGAAGGATTAAGGTTAAATTAAAAGGAAGGATGTGATAGATTTAGACGGACCTCCTGGCAAGCCTGTGGGGCTGGCACAGAGCTAGGGGCACACACACCAGGAGGGAGGAAGAGGGCTCAGCTCTTATGGGCAGCTGAAGGATTATTGCTGAGAAGTGTGTTCCCACCTTCCAGAGATGTGGATTTAGGACATGTGCTGTAGGAAACACAGGAGCATCTCAATGCATCTTCCCTCTGTGCTGACATCCCGACCGAGGTTGCTCTTGCCGCCACTGGCCCCCCACCCCGGAGTGTTGGCCAGGTTGCTGTATGCTGGGAGAACACGCCACAGAAGGAGGTCAAGGACCAACTCTAGGTACCCGAAGGGCAGCGTTACTGGGAAAGGCAGTGTGAGGGCTCCAGGATGTGACACTTTGCTCCTGGGTCTGTCTCCAGCCAGCCAGGCAACTATTCGCAAGTCTTTTGCTCTGTTGATTCCTCAGGCTCAAAGTGATACAACGGGAAAATTTCACTGCATAATCTCTGAAATCTCTTCCCACTCAGCGAGTCCTTGGCCACACCGCAGTGGCCCACAAGCTGCCTGGGCCTCCCCCATCTTTCCTCCTTCGTCGTGCTCTCTGCTTCCTGTATCTTTTCACTGATGTGAGTACTTAAAATGCAGATCCAGGCCAGGCTGCCAGGGGAGCTGGGATGCTGCAAGTGGCATTTCGCTGAATAGCCAGGGTCTTTACCACGGAAACGTGAAAAATTGGAAATCTGATGAATGTAAACATCTTTCCAATTTACATTTTTTTAATAAAAAAACTTAATTCTCCAGCCATTTGGAGCCTCCTGGCATCGGGACTAGCTTAGCTTTACTTACTCATGACTGTCTTTGCCAGAAACAAACTGACCGGTGCTGCATGTTATGTGAATGTTTTCCCAAAAGCCCTCAGCCTTTTTCAGCCGAGTCAGATCCCAGGTCTCCAGCTGTGCGTTAGCCTCGCGTGGTGTGAGCATAAGTCCCCGGTCACTTTAGGGACCGATACCCGTGTGTAAGCTCAGCACCGGGTTGTGGACAGCACCTTGTTTTGTTTTAAAATAGAGAAAGTTACTTAATAATCTAATAAAGACTATCGATCTAAGTCTCAAGCTTGGCCGCGGAAGTAGCCAGTGTTTTACTCAGAGCACTTTTGGCCTCCCTTCACTGGTTACGGTGAATGCCCCTCCAGCTGGCTCCCAGGCGCTCCTCTCGAGAACACTGTCGCCCCGGAGTGCACTCCTCAGTGCTTCTTCATGCTTAGGCTGGACATCTGGTGGTGTGTGTGCAGGAGAGGACGTGCCATCCAAGCCACAGCGACGCCGGTCCCCCGGGGCCTCTCGCTGCCCTGACGCCGTTGCTGAGGGGAATCCCATGCGGTCCTCTCGGGAGCGGCCCACTGTCCCAGCAGCTCCACACCCCCCTTCCCTGCCGCCGTCCCCGGCGCATGTGTTCGCTACTGGATTTGGTGTGTGTGGCATTCTCACGGGGACTCGGGGTCCCGAGCCCCTGCTCTGCCCACGGCTCCCAGCCAGGTCTTTGCTCCTCCAGCCATGGCTGCCCTGGCTAAGCCCTGATAGGTGTTCTTTCTTTGGGGGTGCAAATAAATTAGAACTGGCTCGAAAGTATTCTCTGTTGAGTAGGCACAAGAAGGACACGTGTGTCGGAATGATGCTTTTTTGTTTTTAATTTATGCAGAAGTGAGGAGTCTGAAGGGAGAGAGGGAGCAGGAGTCAGATGGGGATGGAGTAGTCTAGAAGAATGCCCCCTTTGTCCAGGCCTCCCACCCCTCTGTCCTCCTGGTCGTTCAGTTCTTAGCCCCTCGTCCCCCCTGCAGCCCGCATTTGCTGCCACTCCATCACCTTTCACTCAACCACAGGCTGCCGTGGACATGGCCTGAGCTGTCGGTTTGTAAAATCATACAACTCAGATAAAGTTATTTTAATTTCCTGATCTTAAACACCCTACAGGGTTACTTTGAGGGTTAATTATTTTTTGAAAATTGTGGTGCCATGATGTACTATAAAAATGTAAGATCGAATTTTGCTGACCGGTCTGTCATTGCCTGGGGGCTCTGACCTTGTTCTTCCGTGTCTGCTCACTGCACTGTGTCTAGGAGAGCAGTCTGCACATAGTAGGTGTTCCACAGATGTTCTGAGTGAGTGACAGGACCTTAATCTCACAGGGTTTATGTAACAGTGAAACACTGACCCAGTCGTGTGGGCTCATGTGTGCACATCCTGCCGGCGGTGCCCTCCTGCCTCCTGGGGAAATGTCCTTCCTGAGTCCATCCTGGGGCCTCTGAATCGTCTGCAGTTGCAGGAAGGCTTACTTGCCCTGGTGCCCTGGGATTTAGAGCAAAGTTTCGTAAGCAAATTTGTAAATGTCCCGTTTCATTGCCTGGCAACCCTGCCCCTGCTCTGAAACCGGTCTCTACTGCGGATGGCCTTTGAGACGGGGTCAGGCGCTCTTACCCTGGGCAGTTTCTGCTGCCCACAGATGCCACTCCTCGTGCATGGAGTTTGCTGTGGGGACGTGCTTTTGCTGATGAGTGTTTTTGTTGAAACACTTAGCAACCCTTTCATGTCAGGCAACAAGAGTGAAAGACCTCGTGTCCCCGTCCCCAGCATAGTGGGTCCCGTGAGGCTGGACACCCTGAATCAAGAAGGAGGACTGTCGTTGGCAAGACTACAATTTCATTTGCACAGGGTATTAAAACCTTGCATTTGTTCACATAGATCAGAGGAGAGCTTTCCCCTCACATCGTGTGTGCGATCTTAACTGTCCGCCCCGGGGCCTTGAATTTAAGTGCCCTGCTGTCTTCCTCTTTCCTTGACTGCCGCCGAACGGCCAGATGACTCGCATGCCTTCCAGAAACCTCATAAACATATATATATATATATACACACACAGATGTATGGAATTTACAAATGTGGAAACTAGCAAGCTTTCCTCTCAGTAATGATAACAGAGCATAATACAAATATATTCCTGGGTAGCTCATTAGAATCTGTTTTCCAGTCTCGTGTCAGCCACAAATCTGCATGCCAACGCTCTTTCCTCCTCAGCACGTTGATAGCAGATGTGTCCATCACCATGACTCAAGACATCAGTGAGAGATCAGTCAGGGTTCTTAACCAGCACCTACTATGTGCTCGGACCAGCAGTGTCCCTGTTCTCCATGGGTTTTCACTGAGGAGGCAAGAAAACCTACAAGGAACACCTAAAACAGCATTTGGGTCGACAGCGAAGGGCTGTGATGAAGATACTAAGAGCAACTGGTGTAAATGGAAACAGTATATCTATTACATTCAGTATTATTTACAGTACATGAATCTTCCATTTCTTTCTGAATTTGTCGTTCCTGCAGGTGGAAGGGTCTGGCCTCCCCCGCCTGGCGCCCACACGGAGTGTGGGCAGAATCGCAGCTCAGGTTTCCCTGAGCTCGCACGGTTCTAAGGTGTGTTTTGCTTTGCTTTGAAATGACCTCTCACTAACTAGAGTACTTAACTAACCAGAACTGCCTCCCCATTATCAGCTGCACTAGCTGGGTTAACCACAAGACACGTGGTGTGTTTCCCAGCCTCATGGCTCTTTGGCCCCCTTCTTTGTGCCGTAAGTTTGGAAATCCACCCACTCGTTTCTCTGGATGTGAAGCCTACATGTGATTAGGTGCTTTGGGGAGTGTACTTCCCGGCTGCGTCCTGCCACCAGACGGAGGAACGTCATAGCATGGCTCATAGGTGAAAGCTGCGTGTCCTTCCAAATCTCTCGGTGTCTTTAATTACACCCTCTGTTAATACAGACATCTCTCTTTTGACATTGATCTTCTTGAAGGCTTAATACAGGTGATATCTATACACAAAGGACTCAAGACCATGAGATTAATAAGAGCTCTGCAAGATACAAGAATTAATAAAGGAGCTAGACATGGCTTGAAGGAAGTCTGTCTTTTCAAACACAGACTTAATCATTCGTAAGAGGGGAAGCATTACAGGAAAAGGCCACGTGACAGGTAGCAGTTAGCAGAGACTGACACTGACCTTACAGGAACCAAACCCATATAAACTTAGCTCCTTTTTTCTGGACCTAAGTAAGTATTTAGGTGTCTCTTTGGCTGTAGGTTTCCCAAAAGGTTAAATATTGACCGTTTGTAGTTTTCAATTGTTTCTTTATGTCAGTGGTATTAAGAACTACTTGGGGAAAAAATGAATTTTTATACAGGTAATGTATTTTTATTCTTACTTTTAACTTCCTCTAATGATAAATAGGTCTTTTTCAACTACCTTGCCTTTTCTGCTGTTCCTGAAACATTCCCAGCAAGCTTTCCCCCTGCCCCGGGGCCTTTGCACTGCTCTTCCCAAGGCCTGGAATTCTTTCCTTAGATATTTGCATAGCTCTGTTCATAGATCTGATTCTCACCCATATTGTTTTCCTTCTCTCTGAAGAGTTTCTTTTAACATTTTTTCAAGGCAGACCAACTGTTGACAGATCCCTCATTTTTTGGTTTATCTGTAAAAGTATCTCTCCTTTACTTGTGAAGGATAATTTCCCTGGATACAGAATTGCTAGGTTGGTGTTGTGTTTTTTAACACCTTGAATATTTAATTTCATTCTCTTCTTGTATGGTTTCTGAAACAAAGTCAATATAAGCCTACCTTTGCTTTTTGGTAGGTTAGGTGCCTTATGCTTTGGTTTCTTCAAGATTTTCTCTTTGTCTTTGAATTTCTGCAGTTTGAATATAATATGCCAAAGTATAGATGGGGGATTTATACTGATTGCTGTTCTCTGAGTTTCCTGGATCTGTGGTTTAGTGTCTGTCATTAGTTTTGAAATTTCTCTGCCATTATTATTTGAAATGTTTCTTCCGCTCCTTTCTTCCTCTTCTGGTGGTCCCATTACATGTATGGCATACCTCTTGTAACCTGTCCCACAGTTCATGGACATTCTGTTCCATCCTGTTCATTTTTCTTCTCTTTGCAAGGCAGTTTTAGAAGTTTCTGTTGACATGTCTTCAAGCTCACTGGCTCTTTCGTCAGCCACACATAGGTTTATCCATGAATGCACCAAACGTATTCATTATTTCTGTTACAATGCTTTTAATTTCTAGCATTTTAAAAATTATTTCGCAGACTTTCCACTTTTCTGCTTACAATACTCATTTTTGCTACAAGTTGACCACTTTTCCCAATAGAGCTCTTAGTATATTAATCACAGTTAAATCTCTGGTCTGCTAATTTCAACGTCTCTGCCATGCCTGAGTCTGAGGCTTGCTTCATCTCTTCAGACTGTCTTTCTGGTTTTGCCTTTTAGCATGCCTTGTAGTTTCTGTTTAAAGCCAGTCATGATCTACCAGGCAAAAGTAACAGGTAAATGGGCCTTTGGTGTGAGGTTTGTGTTTGTCTGGCTGTGAGCTGGGCTCTGTTGACTGTGTGCTGTGGCTGTAGGTGGCAGAGGCTGGAATTTCCTCTAGGGTCCTTATTTTGTTCCCTCCATTTTCTTTAGGTTTCCCTAGAGACTTTAAAAAATAAGGTCTGAGCTGAGAAGTTCTCGTAGCCATAATTCACAGAAGGGCGACTGATGTGGTGAGGGGTGGAGGAGGGGGACGTTCCGTGGTCCTGGGATCAGCTCTCACAGTCTTTGAGTGACCAGTGCCCTGAGGCTGTGACCTTCACATGTGCCTCTCAGCCCTGTTTCTTTCTCCCTGCGATGATACAGGTGGGCTGGAGCGGCTGGAATGGCTTGTGTATGTATAGCATTTATAAGGTTATAAATGATAAAACGTTTTATTTGTATCTTTGAGGTGTTATAAATGTTATGTATTAATATACACTATATGTTTATAGGTAAACACTTAGTATTACATGTGGTATGAGATTTTATCATGTAATATATAGTATTATATTTGAATACTAATCCTTTGTCAGTAAATTATGTATGTTACAAAACTAAAGATACAGCATATCTTTTATCTTTCTATATGGTATCTTTTGCACAGAATATTTTAGAAGTTAATCTTATCAAGTTGATCAATATTTTCTTTGCAGTTTGGGCTTTTTGGATCTCTGTGGTGGCATCTTTCTCTACAGTGATGTCTCAAAAATATTTGCTGGTATTCTCTTCTAGAATTTTAGTCTTTAATCCATCTAGAATTTTTTTGCTGTTGTTGTGAGATAGAATTTTATCTTTTCCCACTTAGTCAGCTGCCCTGGCACCTTTTCCTGGATGGTTTAAATATCCTCTCTTCCTCTGACCCGTGACATCACATCTGTGCTGTGACATCACATCTGTTGTATACCCCAGTCCCACATGCAGGTAGTGTCTTCCTAGTGTCTGAATTTTACTCCGTTGGTTGTATTTGTCGATCTTTCCAATACCATGCTTATCAAGTTTGTAAGAAAGACTTATTAGATTTTTTAATCAGAATTCTATTTATTAAAGAGCTTAGTTTGGACATAATATATACAATAGTGGGTCTTCCCATCCACTTACATGGTGTATTTAGGTTTTTATTATCATTTATTTAGTTATTCCTTAGTCATTCAATGAAGTTTTTTTATTTTTCCTATAAAATTCTTAAAACATTTTGTTAAGTTTTTTGAAGTACTGTAACAAGTGAGTGGATTATTTTTAAATTAATTTCTAGTCATTTAAAAATGTAAAAAAAAGTAAAAAAATAATATTTAAATAATTTAAAATTATTTTGGTATAGCAATTATGGAAAATGGTATGGGTGCTCTTCAGGATTTTAAAAATAGGGCTACCCTATGATCCAGCAATTCCACTTCTGGGTATTTATCCAAAAACAAAAAACAAAAACAAAATCACTATGTCAAAGAGATAGCTTGTCTCTGTGTTCATTGCAGCATTATTTATAACAGCCAAGACATGGAAGCAGCTTAAGTGTCTGCTGATGGATGAATGGATAAAGAAAATTTGGCAGACACACACACACACGCAGGAATATTACTCAGCCATAAAAAGGGAAATCTGCCATTTGCAACAACATACACGAAGTTTGAAGACACTGTGCTAAGTGAAGTAAGCCAGGCAGAGAAAGACAGATGCCGTATGATCTCAGTTATATGTGGAATCTAATAAAACCAGACTCATAAAACAGAGGAAAATGCTGGTTGCCAAGGGCTGGGTGGGTGGAGGTTGGGAATGGGGAGATGTTGGCAAAGGATACAGACTTCTAGTTATAAAATGAATAAGTTTGGGGGATCTAATAAACTGTGTGGGGACTATAGTCTATAGTTAATCATACTGTGTTGTATGCTTGGAAGTTGCAGAGAGAGTAGATCTTGAATGTTCTCACCACACAAAAAAAGTAACTGTGAGGTGATGGGTGTGTGAACTAATCTTATTGTGGCAGTCATTTCACAGTGTATCGTGTGTCAGATCCTCACGTCGTGTATCTCAAGCTTACGAAATGTTGTATTTCAATCGTATCTCCAATAAAGGTAGAAAGATAATAAACAGTTCAGCAGCTTAATTAAAAAAAAGAGAAACGCACAATTACTATTTTATAATTGGTTGTTGCTGATACAGAGGCACGTTGTTTTCTGCTCTGACCCTGTGCCTTGTGTCTTTGAGGAAAATTCATATTAGTTATAATTGCTTGATTATAGATTCTATATGTAGGAAAATATATCTCCAGCTTCGAATTGTTTTCTTCCCTTCAAATCCTGTATGTGTGTGTGTGTGTGTGTGTGTGTGTGTGTGTGTGTGTGTGTATATATATATATATTTAAGTGACCTAGGATTCTGTTTACCCTGTGAAATAGAAGGAGTGATGGCAGGTGTCAGAGTGTCAGACTGGAAGAGAAGCTTTTTCAGCATCCCATCCTGACAAAGGATGATCTTTGCTGAACGACTTGAGTAGGCCACCTTTACTGGATTAAGAAAGTTGTACTCCCAGTTTCTTAAAATTAAAAGAAATTTTTTTTGAATGGATGAAATGCTTATTCTTGATTCTCTGAGATGTTATTTGTGTCTTCCTCCCTTTATTCTGTCTTTCTCTCTTTTTAAAGGTTTTATTTATTTGACAGTGAGAGAGCACAAGCAGGGGGAGCAGCAGAGGGAGAGGGAGAAACAGGCTCACAGCTGGACAGGGAGCCTGACATGGGGCTCGATCCCAGGACCCTGGGATCTGACCTGAGCTGAAGGCAGACACTTAACCAACTGAGCCACCCAGGCACCCCCTACCTTTAATCTCTTAATAATGTGAATAACATAGATAGACTTCTGATGCAGATTTTTTGCCTTTCTGGAGCAGAACTTTTTTGGTCATGAAGTTTTTTTTTCCTTTGTTGGATTCAGTTTGATAACACTTTTTTGAGAATTGAAATTCACTTACTTTTCTTGTCCAGTTTTAGTACAAGGTGACACTAACCTCATAAAGTAAGTGTGGCTTCAGCTGGAAAACACCTGTCTGAGGCAGGGAGGGGCCGTCGCTCTGAGGCTGGGTGATGGGGCACCAGCTGGCCCCGGGGGGCCTCCACGGTGCTGGGCTGTGAATGCTGGCGTCCCTGGTTCATGGCTATTAGTATAGTCAGGTTCTCTTCCTCTCAATTCAATTTTGGCATTTTTGGTATTTTCCTCCTAAAAATTATGCATTTCTTTTCTGTTCCTAATTATGTCTGTGCTGTTTGTGGCATTCTCTCAGTCTGTAAATCCCTACTGTATATGCTGTTATGTCCCTTCTTCATTCCTAATGTTACTTATTTCTACATGTTTCCATTCATGATAATCGTGATAGCCGTTTCCCTATCTTACTCATCTTTTCAAATAACCGGCTTTTATGTGTTTGTTTGTCAGTGCTCTTTATTGTTTCTCGTTTCATTACTTTTTGCTATTACGGTCTTTTTCAGATTATTACATCATCTTTATTTCTTATGGTGTTAATTGTCTTGTTTGCTTGTTCTTTTGAATTTTGCTAAAACTTCTTCATTTTGGGTTGATTCTTATGTTGTTTATAATTTTCTATTGTCAGTTTGTCTTTGATGCCTGTATTTTTCTTAGGAGAATCATGTGGAAGTCCCAAGAACCCTCCTTATTGGAAATGTTCCTTTAACATGATTTTAATTAGAATGATTCCAATTGGAGTATTAAGTATATTTTATCATACTAGGATGTGACACTCCTGTGTGATACAGATTCTGGTTTCTCTTTCCCATGGGAGATATTTTGTTTTGATCCAGAGCCTGAAGAAGAGATGGTAGGGAGGGGCAGGTTGCCCTGACCCGGCCCACTCTCCTCCCCACGCCATTGTTGGGAGTCTGCCTGGCTCGCTGCCGGATCCCCCTCCTGCCTCCATGAGGACCTCAGCCCCTGGCACATATGCTCTCGACCTGGGGCAGACGCCACCGGCTCCCTAGCCTATCTCCATGCATGCCCATCAGTGCAGCCTTGGTTTTCTCTGCCTTGGGCACCGGCGGATTTCCCTCCCTTCCTTTCAAGTTTAGTTGTGTATCAGAATTTCTGTTACGCTGTATTTGGTGTATTTGTGCATTTGACATCCGTGTTGTTTTTAGTGTTTTCTTCAATCCGGAGTCCCTCTTGACTCCATAGTTTTATAGTTAAGATGCCTGTTGATTACAAAATTAGAGTATTTCAAAGTGCACACTTTTGCCACGTGCACGCTTATAATGACAGCTTCACCTCTTAGATTTTTCCAGTCTGATTTCAAACTTTTGGTTCTCCTGAGCTCAGATGTATGAGGCAGGCCATGTGTTCTGAGTCAGTCCAGAAGAAACGGTGATCGGCTTTAAGAAGAGTTACTAAATTGACCCCAGCTTGCCATTGCGGCCTCTCAGTTCGTGTAGACAGCAGAGAAGAGCTGTGTGTAGGAACTTGACTGTGTGTAACTATGTAAGCCTGCTCCCAGAGAAATGAACGCCCACACTGCCGAATAATGACCAGCCTTGTGCAGCCATGCCGGCCTCTGATGCCCAGGCCTCTGCTGTGACTCCAGACTCTATTCGGGTTTGTCGCCATTTGGGAGGGGTGAAGGTGCTGGGGTGAGGAATCCGACCCCCTACCCTGACTGCCAGTCCCTGGGTCCCTGCCTCTTGATCCAGGGGCTCATGCAGTCGCTGTGTGCACCAGACATCACAGGCTGGAGGCGGGCAGGGGCTGCAGTGCATTTCTGGCCCTCGCTACCCAGTTAGCTGAACTGCACAGGTGAGGACACCACCCCCACAAGACTACCCTTTCCAGACATCAGCTACAAGCACGGGGTTCCCTGGGCCCACACTCCCTGACCAACTGTATAAATGTGGCCTTCCCACGTCCCCCCGCCAGGCTTGGTAATTCACTAGACTGACTCATAGAACTCAGGAAAGCTCTATCTATGATCACAGTTTTATTACGACAGAAAAAGGGTACAAAGCAGGACCAGCTGAAAGAAGAGACACATAGGATGAGGTCCGGGTGGGTCTTGACGTGATGCCCTTTTGTCCCCTCCCTATGCAGTCAGACGTGCCATTTTCCTAGCACGTTGACATGTAAGGGTTTGCAGGGTCCTGCCTACCGGGGAGGCTCACCTGCACCTGACGTCCAGGGTCTTTACTGGGGTTTCAGTATGTCAGCATGACTGAGGAACCCGTGGCTGGGGGGTGGGTACCATCTCCAGCCCCCTCCCCAGGAGTCAGGCTGCCACCACATGGCCTCCATCTCATGGTTCGTCTCTGTGGCCTGGCAGCCTCCATCCTGAGCCATGTCATAAGCACCAACCATGAGGCTTGGTATGAGGGGCCCACGAGGAGTAACACAGACTCTCCTCGCACGAGTGAATATTCTGGGAATTTAGAGGCTCCCACAGGGGCGAAGACAAAAGAGGGACACGCTGTAAGCCGCACAACAGGACGGAACTACTAATGGTTCTGACCCGTCCCTGGCCGGCATTTTCCTTCCTCTCCTGTCTCTGTCCCCAGAGGTGAACAAGGTCTCAGGCCCACGCGTGGCCTGCCAGGGGCTGTGGGCTGCCGGTGGCGGTGCCCTAAAGCTGGTGTCTCTTAGATTCCTGCTTCTGGCCCAGAACTGTGCTGACCTCCAGACCAGAGTTTATTCCGCTCTTGACCACAACACTGAATGCAGAAGTTGGCCAATGGCATCCGAGACTGACTTTCAGAAAGAAATACCAGATAGGCACAGCCTGAAAACCTGATCTGAGAAGTTTAGAGTAACGAGACTCCCCCTTCCGCTGCAGAATGCAGGAATGAGAACGTCTCTTGACTGTCCAGGAGCCCCTCCTGGAAGAGCACAGAAGGAGAACTCACTGCTCCCCATCCCACGAGGGTTGTGTGGTCTTCCCGCCTGTGGCTCCGCTGGGTCCTGTCGGCACCCGCAGCCCCCGTGAACACCTGGGACCGGTTCCTTCGCATCTAGTGTATAGACTTGCTGCCCACTGTCTTCAGTGCCCTTTGTCCTAAACTGACCCGGTCTGACGCCCACCAGGTCCAAGCTAATTCTAGTACATAAAAAACTGCCCAATATGCCCTTGGGTGCTCTGTGCACGTAACGCAAAGCTGTATCAGCTGCGTTTGCTAATTCTGCTTTCGTGTTTTCACCTGAGATGCGCTGTCTGCACACGCACATGGCGCCCACGGCACCGACAGAAATTGTGAACACGCCGCACTGACTGCACGATTCCCCAGCACCCCCCCGATAATGGAACAGAAACTCTCTTACTGCTTTTTTTCTGGAAATAATTATGGCGCCCCAAATTAAATTTGAGGTGACCTCAGCACCTGAAGAACCATAACGATTGACTTTCAAGTTGTCGCCAATTCCAGCTGCCCCCCTGGTGCCCCAGGCAAACGCAGAGCCGGGACTGCCACCTGCCTGAGGGACGGCACAGGCCCTGCTGCTCTGGGGTCCTTGAGGCTTGTCCAACGTCCGTATGACAGTTTTGGAAGAACGGTTTTAGTAAAGATTTTCAACCGTAGGCACTTAAAGGGCCTTGTTTAAAAGATAGAATATTGTATACTTTTGGTTAATCGTTCACAGAGCTCCATTTGCTGTGTGTGTAAATAAGCGGATCATGAAACTTTGTTCACTTGCCTGGTATTTGCTCCCTGGGAGCTGAGCAAAGTCACCTGTTACGAGGCCTCATCACTCAATGTGTACGTGACATGGATTTCCTGCCTGAGCTTGGGGTGTGTCCGGCGAGAGCCACATTCCCATGAGTGGGGATGTGGTCGAGCGCTGCGACCCTACGGGGGGGGGGCACGAGGAGCCAAGGATGACATCCACCACGTTGCGCCCTGGGCCCCCTCTGAGCCAGCGGAGGCCATGCTTCCTCGGGGGGGGGGTCACCCCACGTCCTGCCGTGAGAGCTACGAGAGCACAGCTGAGCACCTTCTCCTCCGGGAGGGGTCGGGGGCCGTCTCCCCCGGGAAGGAAGGGTCAGGGGATGTCTCCTCCTCACCGGCCTTTGCTCTTCCGCACGACGTCCTTCTGCTCCCCAGTGGAGCCGTGGTTACCAAGGACGAGATGCTGACGGGTACCAGCGCCCCTTGCTCAGTGGGAGCCAGGATGGGGAGCTGGTTCCAGAGACCGGCGGGAGCAGAAAGGGCCCTTCCGCGTGGGTCTGGGTCTGGGGGTGGGTGTGAAGGCTCCTCACGGCCTGTTTCTCCAGAAACAGATCTTCCTTCACGTCCTGCTGCACAAATCAGCAAAGGTCCCTTGAAAGTGAAGGCTCAGCTGCTTGGAGCATCCTCCGGAATCAGGAGCAAGAAACAAAGGACACGGACGGACTTCAAAGGTTTCTGGGGCCTTCGGAGCTTCCAGCTTCAAAGCAGACTCTCTCTTTTGTAGTTTTACTCCGACGATAATTAATACATTTTAAATACCATACTGTAAACATCTCACCTTCTGATTTCTGGCCCCCTTTCCTCCTGAATGATTTAAACTGTTTTCCGGCTTTATTTGTCACTGTATTTAGTGGCTCCTGACCTTTTTCCTTTACCTTTTCTTTTTCTTTTTTTTAAACAAATGAATAGTAACATCCACTGAAGATTAAAATACCTTTCGAAAAGTTTATTTGAGAATGCTATTCGTAGAAAATATCCTTTGCTTGCCTTTCATTTATTTATTTTTTCTAAAGTCAGAAAAAGCATTAATTTCCCAGTTCCTGAAACGCATCATCCTTCTAGTTCTCCATTTCAGAGATAAACAGAAGGCAGCTGACAGGCTTTTCTGTGCACAGACATGTCTCCTCAGTGGCATTGCTGGTGCGGACACGCTGCTTGCGAATGTCTGTCTTATTAGAAGTAAGCCGTTCCTGAGGCTTTACTCTCTACCCTCTGGTGAGACCTGTCCTTCCTTGAAAACAAAATAGACCCCGCGGGTCAGATGTGGGGCTAGTAAGTACAGGGATGTCGGTAAGAATCAGGCGGTTCATTCCCTGCTCACTGACGCCTACAGGACCACGGGTCTGCCACCAGACAGAGTCTTCTAGAACGGACACTTGGTTCTGTGAGTAAATTTTAGAAAACCTGGAACACGTGGAAGACAGCAGCAGCCCCGTGACTGAGCGGCGCAGTTTCCGTGTCCCCCACGTGGCCTGTTGGATTAAACATCATCTTCGTGGGGTCAGCACGTGGCACAGGCTACCTGAGAGTGTGATTGAACATGCCTCCTTCTCTTCCGTCTGCAAGTTCGTGAGCACAGGGTGGAAAACAAAGGCTTCCAGCCGGAGAACACACAAGAGACGACCTGGGGGTGCTCCTTGCAGGGCCCCAGCACTGCTGGCTCAGGATGGTCGAGGGGCTGGGCCGGGCTGCTCAGGGGCCCGGGAGCGGCCAGGGTGTGGGGTCGCGGTTCCAGAGTCTGCAAGTGTGGATGAGGCCGTCAGCGGGGCTGCTGGGAGGAGGCGTCCTGGATTCCCCCAGCCTTTCGTGGCTGCCGGCGCTTGGGCTCTTTGTTGGTGCATCTCCTCGGCCGTCTTCCCCGTGTGTGGACACCGGTCTTATCAGGTTAGACCCACCCTAATGACCTCATTTTACCTAGATCACCTCTGTAAGGACCCGGTGTCCACATGCAGTCGCACTGGCCGGGCCGGCGTGTTCAGGCTCCAATGTGCCTTTTTGGGGGTGCCACACAACACAGCCCAAAGCAGACAGTTTCAGCTCCGTGGCGGTAGAGGGCACAGGAGTGGTGGTCCGTCCTCATATGTGCCTTGCCCCTTCGGGGGGATTCGTTTCTGTACTACCCTACCTTTGAAAGTAGCTGGCCTTGATCAGTAGGTGAAGTTTCACGGTGGAAGTGCTGCCTCGGAGCCAGCCGCCGTGGGCACTTTCTGCTCTTTCTTCCAACCATAACCCCAGTTTGGGGTTGCTTCCATTCAGGAAAATGTTTCTTCCAGTCTGACACAATTATTGTTCGTATCCCTACATGTCTTTGATAATACTTGAAATTGGTATGTTCATTCTGGTTTACATACATAATGTTCCCCCCATTTTCATTAGATACTTTGCCGCTTTGTGGGGAGTGGGGAGGAGGACTACATGGTCTGGTTATTTCCGGGTGCTGGGCGGACACAGGAAACCAGAGCTCCAGTCCCAGTGATTTCTGCTAACTCTCGGGCCAGCGTCTGCTTGGGAGAGCGGCTGGAGGTTGGGCACGTGCGCTCAGCCCTTCTCAAATGGGTGGGCCACGTGCAAAGTCTCCTCTTCATACGAGGCTGCGTGTACGTGGCATTTTGTCCACATAGACGCGACCCCTCACTGCCTGGAGTTCACGCAGACCCCACAGGTGACAGGCTCAGTCCCACAAGACCACCCCCAACATTAGACACCAGTCCCAAGTCCCATGGCACCCACACTTCTGACCAGCCAGCTATAAATCAGGGTCCCACCACCGCCTCTGGTTCCGTGGTGTGTCAGGGCAGCTCACAGGACTCTGGGACACAGTTTACTTACTAGACGACCTGTTTATTACAGATGATGCGCCTCAGGGACACCAGATGGGGAGGCTGCACGGGGCCAGGGATGGGGGTGGGCGCACAGCTTCCGTGCCCTCTCCAGGTGCACTAGCCTCCCAGCAGCTCCGTGTGCTCGCTGACCGGAAGCTCTCTGAACTGCCATTCTGGGGTTGGTTGGTTTATTTAGAGAGAGAGAGCATGAGTGGGGGTGGGGCGTGTCTTAAGCAGACTCCATGCCGAGCATGGAGCCTGATGCAGGATTTGATCTCATGACCCTGAGATCATGACCTGAGCTGAAACCAAGAGTCAGAGACTTGAGTGACTAAGCCACCCAGGTGCCCCCCATTCTGGGGTTTTTATGGAGGCTCCATTCCCCTGGCATGATTAATTGAATCATTGGCTATTGGTAATTAATTCAATCTGTAGCTGCAACCCCCCATCACCAACCCTGGAGTAGGGGCTGGGGCTACAACTTCGAGGCTTCTGATCAAGGTTTGGTCTTTCTGGTGACCAGCTCCATCCTAAAGCCATCCAGGGGCCACCAAAGTCACCTTGTTAGAACAGAGATGCTCTTGTCACCGTTATCACTCAGGGAATCTGAGCGTTTTAGGAGTTCTGTGTTGGTGATACGGACAAAGACCCAGTGTCTTTCTGTGAAGCCATGGACGGCCTTCAGAGTTTAGGAGTTCTGACGTGGAGAAAATGCGACTGTTTATTTCGGTTACTGTGGGGCCCGTGCTGAGGAGGGTCATGACTGGCCCGGAGAAGACAGGACTGGAGGTAGCCATGATCTGCCCTCCTGAGAAGTGCTGTGTGGCTGCTGTGGCTGCCGTGGCTGCCATGGTAAGGCGGTCGGCCCGCAGTCTGGCTTCTCCACCACTCGCTGCAGCGTTTCCGACTATTCTTAGACGATGAGCACCGGCAGCTAATTGGAGTTAATAGCCCAATGGTCTGGTTTGGATGTTAGGGTAGCCGTTTTCACCAGGTGATCCCTGCCATGTTAGTGGGCTGCTGCCCTCATCCCTTTCAGAGGTCTTGGTCATCTAAAACAGACAGGAAGGTGTGGCTTTCTTCCTTTGCTCTGTGCCCACTCTCCTTTAGTGGGTTTTGGGTTCTTCCCCTGCGGGGGTGCTCACTCTAAGCTGGTGTCTGCTGGCTGCCCGCTGCCCCTCGCTCCATGCAGGGCTGGCCCCTCCCTCCCGCCACAGGTGACGCCCCTTGGGCAAGGACACACAGTTCTGGGGGAAAAACAGCCCATCAATCAGTGTCTCACAGGGTTGGGACCTTCCTCCTAAGGCTGCAAATGTTTAAAACTATTTTTTTCCTTCTAAAACTCTGATCTACTTTCCCCCAATTAACATCAGTTAATCTGATTCATATCTCTTTTTCTAGTTTTTAATTTTCATCCTATTCCTCACAATCTTTTTGTTTTTAGGCTGTGTTCATATTCCCTCTATTGTTTCCTTGCCTGTTTTCCTCTCTCTTTTGTCTGACTGGCTTTCTCCAAGGATTTGGGACAGAAGGGGAATCAGTCGGTCCTGGTGCTGCCCTACCTTTAAGCTCCCTCTCTTCACTTCTCTTCTCAGTAGTTTTCCATTTTTAAATTTAGTTTAACTTAATTTAGTTTTCCTTTTTCTTCCTTCTTTCTCCCTCAAACATATTGTTCACCTGTTTTTCTTCAAGTAGGTTTTGCAAGATTCTCTCCTTCAAAATAGTGTGCCGGCATAGCCTGATCCCCAGAGACTTCGGGAAAAAGCCAGTAATGACAGATGTTCTTGTGGGGTTTTTAGCCATAGAAGTGTGGAGAGAATTTTAATCTGACCAGGAGAGAAGATGGCTAGGTGGGCACACCAGCTGGTGCCCTGGGGACGGGGAGTAAGGAGGGATTGCTAGTTCTACATGGGCTCTTTCATTCAGCCATGTTTTTGCGATACACTAGTTATTTCTAAAAATGTTCTCTGCCAGGAGCTCAGATTGGATGTGTTCTTTACGCTTTTACAACATAAGCGAAGCCTCCAATCTCAGGACTGCAGGAAATTTAGAGTTTTTTAATGCTGCTTTGGATATAACCAGCTCAGAAATGCTGCAAATCTCTGGTGTCTGAGTGAAAAGACAACACCGTGGGAGGTTTTCATCCTGATCAGGGTCACACCACCCTCCTCCTGACGTTATGGGTACTGTCACACCTGACTCGGTGAGGTACGTATGTGCCAGACATCCCCGGGATGTTAGACAGCCCTAGTGTTTAGGACATCTCTGTGTGGTTAAGGTATCCCTGGGTGGTTAGGACATACCTGAGTAGTTAGGGAATCCCTAGGCGTTTAGGATATCTCCTGATTAAGACATCCCTGGTGGTTAGGACATCCCTTGGTGGTTAGGACATCACAGGTGGTTAGGACATCACTGGTAGTTAGGACAT
This sequence comes from Ailuropoda melanoleuca, assembly GCF_002007445.2. NCBI lineage: Eukaryota > Metazoa > Chordata > Mammalia > Carnivora > Ursidae > Ailuropoda > Ailuropoda melanoleuca. The sequence continues at coordinate 211,820,981 of NC_048218.1, read as the reverse complement.
CCCTTGGTGGTTAGGACATCACAGGTGGTTAGGACATCACTGGTAGTTAGGACATCCCTTGGTGGTTAGGACATCACAGGTGGTTAGGACATCACTGGTAGTTAGGACATCCCTTGGTGGTTAGGACATCACAGGTGGTTAGGACATCACTGGTAGTTAGGACATCCCTTGGTGGTTAGGACATCACAGGTGGTTAGGACATCACTGGTAGTTAGGACATCCCTTGGTGGTTAGGACATCACAGGTGGTTAGGACATCACTGGTAGTTAGGACATCCCTTGGTGGTTAGGACATCACAGGTGGTTAGGACATCACTGGTAGTTAGGACATCCCTTGGTGGTTAGGACATCACAGGTGGTTAGGACATCACTGGTAGTTAGGACATCCCTTGGTGGTTAGGACATCACAGGTGGTTAGGACATCACTGGTAGTTAGGACATCCCTTGGTGGTTAGGACATCACAGGTGGTTAGGACATCACTGGTAGTTAGGACATCCCTTGGTGGTTAGGACATCACAGGTGGTTAGGACATCACTGGTAGTTAGGACATCCCTTGGTGGTTAGGACATCACAGGTGGTTAGGACATCACTGGTAGTTAGGACATCCCTTGGTGGTTAGGACATCACAGGTGGTTAGGACATCACTGGTAGTTAGGACATCCCTTGGTGGTTAGGACATCACAGGTGGTTAGGACATCACTGGTAGTTAGGACATCCCTTGGTGGTTAGGACATCACAGGTGGTTAGGACATCACTGGTAGTTAGGACATCCCAAGGTGGTTAGGACATCCCAGGTGGTTAGGACATCCCTTGGTGGTTAGGACATCACAGGTGGTTAGGACATCCCTTGGTGGTTAGGACATCCCTTGGTGGTTAGGACATCACAGGTGGTTAGGACATCCTGGTGGTTAGGACATCCCTAGGTGGTTAGGACATCCCTTGTGGTTAGGATATCTTGGGTGGCTTTAGACATCCCTGGTGGTTAGGGCATCCTAGGTGGTTAAGACATCACAGGTTGTTAGGACATCCCTAGGTGGTTAGGACCACCCTGGTGGTTAGGACATCCAGGTGGTTAGGACATCCTAGCTGGTTAGGAAATGCACTCCATGTCGCTGGCTGTCTCTCTCTCTGTCAAATAAATAAATAAAATCTTAAAAANCTTAAAAAAAAAAAAAAAAAAAAGGAAATGCACTCCACGGCCTTGGTTTCAAAACGGTATTTTTAAAAAGTGTGTCTGGTTGACTTACACATCTAAGAAGCTTTAGGGAATAATCAAAACAACGGTGAAAATATGGGGATGACCAAAGCGAAGGTAACATGAGAGATCATAGGCCGTGTAGGGGTTCAGGGTGGTGGTGAGGGGGTCTGTGTGTTCAGATCATAGCTTTCTTGCTAAAGTTTCTGACCCTGTTTCCTCACCTCCGAAACTCAGAGTTTGACCAGGAATGGCAGCTCTTACATCACGTCCCGGGAGCCCAGATGTCACTACACTGGGGCCAAGGTGGGACAGGGCCAAGGCAGCCACAGAAAGCCCCAGAGACCTTCTGCATCTGCTCCTTCCTACTCCTGTCAAGGTTTAGTGAACACCGGGCCTTTTGTGTTTTATTTGTTGAAATAGTGCCCTGTGAATTCATTTTTATCGAGTTCCCGTCCATCAGTTTTAAGTGGAACCAGTGGATGAACTGGCTTCTCAGAGTCCTTCTTCTTCTGCATTGCTCATCTGTCCAGGTGACTGTGGGTCTGGACTTGACTGTGAGCAGGTCAGGAGGCATCCGGTGACCCCAGATCAGTCCTGTGGGAGCCACTGGGCAGCTGCCAACCCCCAGTAATTAGCTGCCCTGGCTGGCGGCTCAGTGTTTTCCACCCAGGGCCTGGTTCCGTCTCCTTGGTGGGGCTGTTCAAGGCCCTCGGACCTGGGCATGTCTGCTTGAGGGAACGGTAGGGAGAGAGAAAGCACTGAGCACCCATGGACGGCAGCCTGCTGTCACCCGCGTCGCCCCTCCTGAATGCATTAACCCCCAGGTGTGGGCACCGCAAGCTAAGTGCCAAAGACACCGATGACTGTGGCAGATGTCACGTGGTGGGAGCCAGACGGAGAAGCCAGCTAGATAAATGGGGTAGGCTGAGGAGAAGGAAGAGGAGCAAACATGTTAACACAGCTGCAGTGGGGGTCCTGGGGGCAATACGAGTGCCTTTTTGGGAGGGGGTGCAGAGGGCACTCAGGAAGGTCTCACAGCCGAGGGGTGCTGGGCCGGAAGGGGCCCAGGGTGCTCCAGGCGCCAAGGACCTGGTATGGCCATCGGGGGTGCCTTCGGCAGGAAGCACACGTGTGGGAGGAGTCCTGGCATGCCAGCTTCATGCCCTGTGTCCAGGCAGTTTGGGCCAGACCCTGTGAGCAACTGGACTGACCAGTGGGTTCTGTGTAGGGAACGTCTATGAGCATTCCATTTTCGAAACCCGTCTTGTGATGTCTTGGGGTGAACAAGGAAAGCATGGAGAAGCCGGGTGGGAGAGCCCTAACGGGGAAGCAGTGACCCCGGGGGGTAGCTGCGAGGTTGGGCTAGCAGTAGCCTGCAGCCATGGACAAACGGACATAGGGAATATTTGAGGGTAAAAATAGTCGGCTTCCGTGGCCAGTTGAATCTGAGAGTAAGGATCGAGTGCAAGGACCGTGGCCGTTGCTGGGGTTGTTGGTCATGCAGTATAACTTGGCCTGTGCTCCCGGACGCGGGGGCTGGGAGGGGACCCAGAACTGCCCACCACGTGTCATGGTTTGCAGACCACTTATACCCCACACGGGCCCCGCGGAAGACAGGCCTCTTTGTGTGGAAAACACCCGTGCTGCCATGACCTAGGGCCGCGTCTCCAACACGCCGATGTGGGGTGGTCTTCCTCCCGGCACACAGCACGTCGGAGTCGGCCACGCCGGCGGCCTGCGGGCATCTCGGGCAGAGCCGACGTGAGGGCAGGGTCATGAACAAAGGCAGCGACCCTCCCTGTGACCTCCTGCTCCGATTCCTCTGCCGTGTTCATGTCTGTAGTCCTTACACGCCTGCTGACGGTACAGAGCTTCTTGGTTGAGTCCTTACCGGCAACTTTGTCCCGGCTCATGACTGCTAAGGACTGTGAACACCAGATTGCCTATGTTTTTTGTTGGTAAGTATTTTAGCAAGAAAGTGATGGAAGGAATTTGAGTCAGTCCTGAGACGTGGGAGAGGCTTTGCCCTTAATCAGGGGTCAGGCGTGATGCCGTCCTGCCGCACCCCATCTTCTCACCACGCACTGTCCTCAGGCTGCTTCCCGTTACACACCCGTCTTCAACAGAGCCGCTCATCACACCAGGCCACTTCCCCTTGAACTTCTGGCCATGTGAATTCCATAATCCCTCGCATTTTACTTACAAATTACTATTTTGGGAACTATATCAATAGTAGGGATATGGGTTCTGTAATTTTCCCTAAAAGGACACTACTCCAGGTAAAACCACGGAGTCTAAATGATATATAAGCATGTGAGAGCCTGCTGAGCTCCTCCACCCTCCCCAGCCCCCGGGGCCCACCTAAATCGCGATCCCTGCGGCCGCGACAGTACCCAGCGTGGGCTGTGCTTGGCATAGAGAAACGGCGGTGCTCACGCGGCCGTCAAGGGGGGCTCAGAAAGCTGCTCCTTCACAATGCGACTGCCTTTGAAGACGCATAGTAATCGTCCATAGCAAGTGCTACCCCTATTACAAAAGGGGTTGGAGGGAAAAATAAGACCCAGACGCCAGGAGTGAGGTAGGGAGCAAACCCTGGGTGTGCAGTGTCTGCCCCGGCCCGTTCAGCTGTGCGGCCTGGCACCGCAGACCTGGCCCAACCCTTCCTGAGGGTTTGCCTCCGGATCTGTGCGTCGGTTACTGAACGAAGCCCCCGTTCACACGCAAAGCCGTTTGCGAAGCGCTTTCATCCTTGCTCGGTGTTTCGTGTTCCGGCTTCGGCGTCTTCCTTGCCGGTACTGCGCTGGTCATCTGAGTCGGGGATGCACACACAAACCGTCATCCTCCCGCGGGTGCCTGTGTGCATGGGAGCTTCCGTGGGGTTCTTTGCTGCCCTTTCCGGCTGCGTGCAGTGAGGCTTGCTGCATACACGCCGTGTTCTTGCAGAGTGACCGGACGAGCCAACCTGCGGGCGGCACAATTCAGCGTCTGAAAACCTGACACCATTTTCTGGGGTGCAGTGACCACAGGGTGGACGAGAAGCCTTGAGACCTGTGGGTGAGTTCGTGACCGGTGCACGATCTCAAGGGATGGTTGACCACAAAAGCCAGTCTGAGTGTATCGCACCTTAGGGATCGCTGTCTGCATTTCTTAAATATCAAGACAGTGTTTTAGATACGAACACAGGCGCGAGAGTGGCCGGCCGCATTGCTATTCTGCGTGTCAGCCTGGTCACTACCCACCAGGCTGACGTCTCGCAGTGTGTGGTGGGCAGGGAATTATGCCTGTCTCCTCTGGGCTGCCGGAACACTGGACATGTGTGACCCCGGCCGTAACAGGGCTGGACGTGCTGCCAGCAGACCCAGGGCACCTGCCTGCGTCTCTGAGGGGTGGAGTCACTGCAGACCTGTTCCCCCAACTGTCTGGGAAGAGAATATGTAGTTTCAAAGACACACAACCACACCAGAGGAAGCAAGCAGGTGCCCCATAGCGCCCAGACCCCACCAAAGCTTTGTGTTCTTGCTTTGTTCCTGCTCTGTTTTTAGGTAAACTCTGTTGTTTATTGAGAACCTACTGTGTGTGACATTTGTCGAAGGAGACAGTAGAAAGGTGCTTGGGTGAACAGTCAGAGAAGTGCCAAGGTTGCTGACCGTTCAGTCCCTGGGGGCCTTCTCAGCCTGGGCTGCCAGCAAGGGGTCTTGTCCCCAACACGGTCCGAAGGAGATCTGCTCTCCTATTGTCCATTGGTTGCGGTTGCCTTAGCCTCTGCCCCACGACTGGCGCTCCCTGGGCCAGGAGCCGTGGCCTGGGCTTCCTGTCTCGCCAGGGCCTGGGAAGGCACATCTGTCCTAGCAGCTCTCATAGATGCTGGTGTGCGGTGGAGAGACGAAGGCTGCAAGCCGCATGGGATGCGTCTGTGTTCCGCTTGAGTGCTGAGTCCAGGACACACTATAATGCCCTTTCCAAGTGCCATGGGCAATCTTTCAACAATTAAAAAAAAATGAAATGCGTATGTCTCACTAGAACTCTTTAAACAGCAGAGCCAGTGAGCAGACATTTCAGGTGAGTGGACTGTTCAGTGTAGCCCCTGTTCTTCTGATTGATCTGCTTCTTGGAATGAACTGACTAGTGGTTTGCCCACACTGACCAGTCAGTTAAGTCAGAGCTCCCCACCCAGCTTTGCTGGAGTGCACTTGGGCATTCTGACAGAAGATGGAAATACCCTTATACCTCAAGGGGGATGCAAAACACCGCTGGGTACGAGCAGTTAGCTGTTCTGATTTGAGGTGTGGGTTGCATCTGCTAAATATAAAACCCCAGCACCTTGCTCTGTGTGTGCGTGTGCACGTGTGTGTTTGTGCGTGCGTGTGCGCGCGGGCGGGGAGTGGCTCGGGGGAGACAGAGGTGCAATGGAAATTGGGAAGCCAAGGCTTCTTACTAAGTTCAAGACCGGCTCATGTTAAGAACACACATGTCCACTACTGCAATCTCAGAGAAACTCAGCACTCGTTCCTATAGCCTTGGAAACGCTCCGATCCACGGGTGTAGATCCCAGGGCGGTGGGGTGGACCTCGGGGAAGAGTCACTCTGCTTTCCTCAGTGTGATGGTGGGGGCGGTAGAGAGAACCTGTGCATTTGAAAGGTTTTATTTGAGTCATTTCGAAGTACCCAAGTTTTTAAAAAATTAAAAATGTTAGTTACGGGGCACCTGGGTAGCGCAGTCGTTAGGCATCTGCCTTTGGCTCAGGGCGTGATCCCGGCGTTTCGGGATTGAGTCCCACATCGGGCTCCTCCGCTGGGAGCCTGCTTCTTCCTCTCCCACTCCCCTGCTGTGTTCCCTCTCTTGCTGGCTGTCTCTCTGTCACATAAATAAATAAAATCTTTAAAAATAAATAAATAAAAAATAAAAATGTTAGTTACTACAAAAAACAAAAACAAAAGCCCACACACACCCAGAGGAGAAGTCTGGGAGATGTCCCCAGGAACCCGAGAGCGTGCTGGGCCAAGAGTGTGGACATAGGAGGAAACATGGCTCGGTTTCCCACAAGGATGAGCACACGGAAAATCTGTTAGTCAGCAGTGAGTCACGAGAGAGCAGCTGTGGCTTTGGCAGGTGGACCTCAGTTTATCGCAGGTGCTCTATGCTTTTTACTTGTTAAGGATAGACATACATGGAGAGTGAAGCCCTTGGTAACTTTCCACTGATGCCTGGTGAAGAGGGTGGGTGCACTGTAGGTGGGAGATGCTCAAGGGTTGACGGGGTCCAGGGTCTCTGCCCGCGGGGTCCTCTGGCCAGCTCTCCGCGGTGGTCGAGATGTTCTATGGTCCAGGGATGGAGACTCTGCTTTTGAGGCCTGAGTCTGTCTCAGGCTGCTCGGCTGCTGTGACCAGACCACAGATGGGCGGCTGGTCCACAACACGCATTCACTCTCACGTTCCGGTGGCTGGAAGCTGGAGGTCAGGGTAACAGCATGGTCTGGCAAAGGTCAGGTGAAGGTCACGGATATAGCTTCTTGCTGTGCTCTTCCTGGCAAGAGGGAGCACCCCCAGGTCTCTTTCACGAGGGCACCAGCCTCAGCTAAGGGAAGAGGGCATCTTGAGTTCACACCAAGCCCAGCTGAGGGCCGAGCACAGAGGCCTGCCACACAGGAGCTGTGCTGTGAGGATGGAAGGATTCAGAGCTCACAGGGAGCGTGTCACCCCACGGAGGAAGCATGGGGTGAAGGAGGGCTTCCCCGTCACACCATGTGGGTTCGTGCCGGAGCACGCTGTCTCGCCGCGTCCGCCTGCAGCTCTCCTACCCGTGCTCTGGGATTCCCATCACCCGTCTGCCCTATGGAGCTGGAGGCCAAGTGGCTGGGCTTTCCAGGCCCACAGCCCAGGGCAGGGGCGGAGACCAGCAGCCTCCTCTGTACTTCAGTCCCCCTTCCTCAAGGGGACCTCGTGAGAGAGCCTCACTTAGGTTTCAAGACTGTCTCCAAGACAGGGGTTGGCAGATGCTGGCCCATGAGCCAGCCACCTGTTTTTGTAAGTAAATTTTTATTGGAAATAGGGTTACCGGATATATTGGTTCTCTGGGGCTGCCATAACAGGTATCAGACTGGGTGGCTTAACCGAGAGGAATAATTTTTTTACCGTTCTGAAGGCCAGAAGTCAAGGGTCAATGTGTTGGCAGGTTGGCTTCTCCCCTTGGTCTGTGGGTGTCCACCTGGTCTCTGTGTTCTCACAGGGTCTTTTCTCTGTGCAAAGACCTTGTATCTTTTTGTGTGTCCACATTTCCTCTTCTGGTAAGGACACCAGTCAGATTGGATTAGGGCTACCCTCACTTTACCTTCATCTCCCCCTTAGAGACCCTATATCCAAGTATAGTCAAGTCCTGATTATTGGGGGTTAGGGCTTCAGCCTATGAAATTTTGGGTTGGTGGGGGACATAATTCAGCCCATAACATCAGATTTAACAAATAAAAATTCAGGATACCAATTATATTGAATATATATTGAATATATTGAAAATATATATATATATTCAATTATATTGAATTTCAGATAAACAGCAAGTTATGCATAGAACATATTTATTTAAAAAATTATTTGTTATTCATATGAAATTGTGATTTATCTGGAAACGCCATTTTGTCTTGCAGCCCGGTTGGAACATAGTCCCCTCTCTTGAGCATCTTTTGCGTCTGACTGTTTTCCTGCTGCAGTGGCCGGGTTGAGTAGCAGAGGCCAACCCCAATTCCATGAAAGTCCACATGAAAAACTAGCCACCACCCTGGGAAGCAAGAACATGGGACTTATAATGATTTCGAAGGACCAGGGTTTGAGCTCAGTACAGAGCCTACAAAAATGCATCAGGTGTTGAGTATTGAGTGTGTGTTGACTTAAAACATCCAAAGGCCCAACATTGTAGAATGTGGGGTGGGGGTGGGGAACCGACACTCCCTCTTGGTTCGGAATGCGTGTTCTGTTGCTTCCGTGAGCTCTTCCTAATGTTCTCGTGTGTGTGTGTGTGTGTGTGTGTGTGTGCGCGTGCGTGTGTGTGTGTGTCTGTCTCCCAATGTATATCCTTGGTTTTGACCAACGTCCTTCGTTCAGTTTCTCACTGTCTTGTTCTGAATTAGAAAGTGTTATGTCCACTTGTGATGATGGCAGTTTCTTTCTTTCTTTCCCCTGTCATGTGCTGTTTTCATTGAGGGCGTTTGTTTAAACTTGTTTTCTGTTATGATTACCATGGCGTGGATCCCATCCAGCTCTATCCTAACACCTGCTGTGTTCTGACAAAGTAAATACAGGCATTTAAAACCTGAGAAGCCAAAGGGTGTCAAGGAATTGGAGGAAATTTAGAGAAAATCACAGAAATAGTTAAGAAGCTGGTGGATTTGCCAGAAAAGTGTAAATGAGCTAAGTGCATTCGCCTTGGCAAAGGGGGAGAACCCCTGCCAAGAATGTTAAGTGTGGCAATCCCAAGGACAGAGAATTATTGTAGGTTGCAGAGTGAATTTAATGGCCATGAGAGGAAGGAGCTGATGGCCTGATGTCACTGGGGGAAGTCTTCCATGTGAAGTTGGCTCCGGTGGAGGGGAAGGGAGAGGGGAGACTGGCAGCCACCCCCACCCCAAGGTGCAGCAGGAAGTGAGGTCAGGAGGAAGAAGGAGAGTGAGCCTCCCTGCCATCAGTCCTCAGGGTTCAAGCTGTCTGTCTGCAGCTCCTTGGTGGCCCCCTGGACTTGGCAATGGTACAGTCACCCCCGACCTGTCTCTATCCCTGACCCCCATCAGGTATCTGTTTCTGCCATAATCCGAGGGACACTGGCCAGGCAGGGTTTGGGACCTCGTCGGCCACATCAGAAGTCATGATGCCATACTGATTGTACCTCCAGAGTGGCTGTGGAGTCCCTTCCAGCCCCTTGACGACTGACTGCAGGCCTAGTGCAGGCCCCAGTCACGGGCATGTCCCCCACCCAGGCCCGCTAACTCTAGAAGAAGAAGGGGGATGGGAATGGCTGGGGCAGGTCTGGGGGGCACGCAGCTTCACCTGGGGACTGCAGCTCAAGTGTCAGACGGATCGAGCAGAGCAGTGTCCCCTGCACAGAAGCCACCGGAGACCCACACACACCGGGGTCAGTACCACAGACGTGGCCCCAGTGTTCTCTTTTAACCGAATGGCCAGTGTCTTAAGTAGCCCACGACCCTGGAGTGCGCAGCAGAAGACAGGTTTATTGAGACCTGACGGACAGATAGAATTGTAATACCGTGCAGTGCGCAGTACGATGACTTGATACACGTACATGCTGTGAGAAGACCCCAAACCAAGTTAACATCCATCACCTCAAAAGAGCCCCCCAGTTAGGGCTCCCACAGGATGCCTGTCTGGCTGAGGGACAGGCCACTGCTTGAGCCCAGCCCTTTACTCCGCTGCTGGTTTGCTTCTTGATTACTGTTCATGCATTTAACATGAACTTCTGCAGAATTGGGGCAGTTAATACAGAAATGAGAAAAAAAAAACATAAACCGTTATGGGGCACTTTAAAACCAAACCTGACCCCAGATGTGACCACACCCTTTCAGAATTGCTTCTGCTAGCTCAGACCCAGACGCCTTCACGTAAGTGTTAGTGGCAGCTCCTGTCTTTCTCCCAGTACAGTCATGAGACCCTTGGTGCCCTGGACCCAGTCCCTCCCCACCCCACAGAGGTCCTTGCCCCATCCCCAGCCTAGTCACCTGGGTGCTAAGTAAATTGGACTCTGAGAACGTGTCTTGTCTAGAGGATGGCCTCTTTGTTTGATGTTCCTCATCGGGAAAATCAACTGTCCATAATTATCACGGCCCTTTTCTTCCCTAAGGAGTTACGCTTGTCAGAATGTGCCTGTGTTCATTTGCAAATGCATTCTTCTATAATTTTAAAGCAGAAAATGCATTTCAAGAACAACCATCTTGCCCTTTGCCATAGGGTTTGTTAACATTATTAATCTGATTTAAGTGAAAATTATCTTTTATATTGCTTCCCACATATACACACTTTTTTCCCTTTAAAATGGAAGGTTTTGCCAAATGCTGTGTTTTCCTTTCGTGCAAAGACATATGGGGCTGTCTTAATACAGATTAGTGGAAGTGCCATAGCAGGGCTCTGTAGGTGGTGGGACTCAGCTATCATTTGTATGATTAGTTTCACCTTGTCGCTGTGTCTCGGAAAATGCAATTAACAGTTTCATATTCAGCATAGCTAGCTTTTATTCTTGCTGCACGCTGCGCAACATTTGCATCATAAAAAAAACTAATTGGTAAACACAGTCTTGCCAGCTTCTCTGCAATCCTCCCAGTTCTCTTCCAGTTAATTGGCTCAGCTCCAACACACACGGGATAGAATTTCAAAGGACCCGCAGATTGGGGAGCCTTGGAGCACTTGTGTTTCACAGAACCGACTCCAAGGAGGCTGGGGAAAATATTTTAAATTAATGCGGAATGCAGGCAACGCTCTGTCCAGGCGTTGCCACGGAAACCATTTTGTCTGCTAATCTGATGAGGGTGTGTGTGTTCACTGGGATTTGTCCCTGATGACCTTCAGAGAGGAAGTGGGCTGCAGGGACCCTTCTGCCCTGGGCGGAGGCCGAGTGGCAGCACCCCTTGCGGTCCCCAGCCCCTCGGTTCTGCTCCTCCCCCACCGCTTCCAAGCACATTGACCCAGCCCTCCACATGCGACCCCAGGGGAGCAGTGCTGTGTCACACGTCCCACACAAGAAATCTGTGGCTGGGCAAGTGGCAGAGATTTGCTCGTTTCTGTGTCTAAACGTCATCGCATTGCTCCTCCCACGTCTTCCCGCCCTGCCTCCCCCTCTCCACCTTCCCTTCTTAGGAACACTCAGAATAGTCAGATGGTGCCTTACAGAGAAGCATCGTTGTCCTCTTGGAGAAAAATCAGCCATCTCCGCTTTGCTGGTTGTTGGCTTGAATAAAAGTTCTTGGAAGCAGTTATTATTCCTAGAGAGAGAGAACCTGCTTGCGCCATCACACAGGGTTCCTGGGGAGGCTTAGAGTCCAGAAAGGCCGTGTCGGTGATGCTCCATTCAGCAGCCATTCCGTGAAACATGTGGTTGGAGATCGAGCTTGTCCAGTGATGTGACAGAGGGTTTATTAGCCAAACACTATTTTTTTTCCTTTTTCTCTCCCCTCGCCTCTCCTCCTCTCCCTCCACGTCCTCCCCCTCCTCCTGGATCCTAGGCTCAGTACATTTTTGTCTTAATTACCAGGCTCTACTGAACAGATGTTTTTACCTTAGTGTTTAACATGATGGGGACTGTTGGACAGTTGTAATGGACAGATATCTTTGTTATTTGTTTTGAAATCCTATAAATAGATATTTGCTTAATTGCCAAAAAAAATAAATAACCTCACAAGTTGTCTGCTAGTGGCAAAAAACCAGCTCTTTTTAGTTAAAAATTAACAAAGTGAACCACTGGTAAGTAAAGAGAAGATGGCAGTGCCTTCTCTCAAAGTCGATTCCAAATGTGTCATGGGGAGCGAGGGAGGAGGTTGGTCCAGGAAACAGGTGTGTATTTGTACCTGCCCTCGGCAGGTAAGAATAAAACAGTGTGAAATGGAGCCCGACTGCACTGGACCCAGAAGTGGGACAGACTTCCAAACTGAGAGCAGACAGGTGCTTCTGGACCCGGCTGTTCAAGGGCGTGCTCTGCCCCCTCTGTGGGCACAAGCTCCTGCTTCCATCAGGAGCCCGCCCCCCGTGCCGCAGGTTATCTGAAAGTACCTTGGGCTCTTTTTTATCAATAGACTAGAAATTCCTTCATTAGGGTTTTAGGTCGCAAACGAAGTGGACAAACAAAACAAGGAGCACAACTGGAGAAAAGGTCACTGAAGATACCGTGGCATAGAGAAGCTCACAGACAGACAGGAGCAATTAGACGCAGCCCAGCACAGGAGAGCCGCGTGTGGACCAAGAACAGCTACTGCTCGGGCTCCTTGGGCACTGGGGGCACTGGGGGCAGGGGTTTCCCCTGCTCTGTGCAAGCCTCCCTTCTGAATAATCTACTTTTCTCTGTGCGATTTACAAGATAAAAGGGAGGGGGAAAGGGAAACAAATGAGAGAGGAAGAAAGATATTCTTGTGTTTCTAGCCTCTTATAAATTAGGAAATGAGGGTAACTTTTGAATTCAAGGAGACTTTGCACGAAAGATGACAGCCTTAGATCCTTGTTTGGGACCAAAGGAAAAGCTAGAAGTGGAGCTAAGTGATGGTTGGTGAGTGCGGTGGCCATCGCCCTGCCCGATGGAAGGTCTCGTAGCAACTTGCCTGCCCTGGTGAGGACGCGAGTGGCTGAGAAGAGAAGGCATAGAGCTGGGATTCTGAGGTAGAAATTCTAGAAATTCAGAGAACAAAGTGTTTCCTTCAAGGAGCGTGCTGTCAGGCAGCTGAGAGCCTTGATGAGCTGGAGAAGACGGGTCCCAGGTTTGAGTGGTAGCATTAATTTTTCTCTGTTATGGCCAAGTGTTTGCCACAGGGCTGTTCCTGTTGGTAGAGAGGCTCTCCAGGACTGATGGTGGACCCAGATCTCCATCATGAATATCACGCCTTTTGATCAGGGACTGAGCAGTGAGCACCCCAGAGGGGTGTCCTGTCTTCCGATTCTTCCAGGTGCGTGTTCTCCTTCTGAATTGCGTGTGTGCCTGGCACACTCTCTGTGAGGGACGTTGGGTGGCAAACTGTTGTCGATCTTGGATTGCTCTGGACGGAATGCTTGCTATCAAATCCCAATCCCGATAGGATGACATTAGGACGTGGGCCTTTAGGAGGGATTAGGTCACAAGGGTGGAGCCCTGGTGATGGGATTAGTGTCCTTATGAAACAGGAAAAGACACAAGACCCTTCAGTCTCCCCCAAGTGAGAGAATGATGAGAAGATGGCCGGCCATCTGCACACCAGGAAGGGACCTTATTAAGAGCCAGCTTCCAGATTTTACGTGAGCGGGACAGACCTGCTGTTGGCATTTTGGCCTCTCCTGCTGCTGGCAGCCAGAGACAGCGCCAGCAGGACCTGCACCGCAAGGGCGCGGAAGCCCGCCCACCCCACCCCAAGGGCATTCCGTGACATACTTGGAAAACAAACCTTCGTCTACTTTTTGTGAATCTTGGCGATTCCCCCAAGTAGATTTGTTACCCCTTACTTTAAAATCTTCTGCTATGGAGTACTAAGCACTACAGCTTTGTGAAATTTGAAACAGTGCTGCATAAATCACGTAAGGTTGCTGGAGTCGGCCTTGTGACTTACGGGTGTGAAATCAGCCTTGTGTCACCTGTGTGCCGAGTGTAGTTTCTTCCCACGACATCGTCGCATGTCCTGTGTTCGCGGATCCTTTCATTTATTCACCCACTTAGCAGAATTCTCAAACATCTGCTCTATGAAAAGTGCATATGACACGCTGTGAAAAAGGACGTGCGTAAGTGAGCTGTAGGACCTGCCCTCTGTGCGCCTACCATCTATTGGGGAAGGTTCTAGAACAGTTATCTAATATGTGATAGATATGTAAACATGTAAAACAGAAATGGGACTGACTTTCATTATAGTCTTGAATTCATCCACAAGCAGTAAAAAGCTTTTATTCTTTGTCTCAGTTTTAGTGTGAAGTCCTTGGTAAATTATTTCACTTAGGATAATCTCCTCCAAATTAATGGCAGGATTTCCTTTTTTAAGGCTAAGCAATATTCCATTGTATACCAAGGCCACGTCTTCTTTATCCATCCGTTCACAGTGGATGTGTAGTTGGTTTCCCTGGTCAGCTGCTGTGAACAATGCTGCTGTGAACATGGGGGAGCGGGCACCCCCTTGAGCTAGTGGTTTTATTTCCGTAGGCTGCATACCCAGGAGTGGGATTGCCCCCATCCCGTTTCCCACAGTGGCTGCACCAACTTACGTTTACACCAACAACGTGCAAGGTTCCTTTTTCTCCACATCCTCATCACGATAAACCTAGAGAAAAATGACATCATTCTTGCACATACCTTCATTTTCTCCTAAGGTTCTGTGGAACTTCTCTGTTAGAGGGCAGCGGTCAGCCCACGCTGCTGGCCCCTGTCTAACCTGCGTCACCGTCGTTATCTGTAAGGTGAGTTCCATGAGCAAGAAAGCAGACAAACTGCCAGGTGTGGTTCCTACTTCCATTTTTGTTTCAGCGTTCTGTTATTTCATTTCTGTCTTTGCCTGTGTCTCCTCATGGGCCCAAGCACCATGCTGTTCCTTACCTAATTTGTGCACTTTCCATCGCTGAGCGCAGTCATTCTGGTTTCGAGGACAGTATGGTTGTTCCGAGTTTCTTTTACACATGTGCTCCCTCTTCTGGTTGGACGGATGCTTCGAGCTGGAATAGAAGCACACAGATGCGCATCTCTGATTTAGGACGTCGATGGTTTTCAATGCTATTTGCAACAAAGGGTTTCAAAATGGAGTTGATAGAGGGGAGGCCTCTACTCGAGACTGTGGCCACGTTCTTTTGTGAACCCCCCTTCTCTCTGCAGCATGCAGAAGCAGAGCCCCACTTTGAATCGTTTGCATCAGAGGCAGGTTGTTTCTTGAGCGATGGCAGGCAGTGGGCTCTCGTCTGGTGAGGACGCCATGGAGACCCCATGACGATCACTGTTTGGTCATTTTCAAAAATGCCATGGTCTCATCTGTGTTCATAAACTGGTGAGCCTCTAAAATTTTCTGTGTGTAGAAGGGATTTTTACCCGAAGCAGCAGGGTGTTTTTAAAGGGGGGAAGGCTCTTCCCCTTTCGCAGACAGCTGGGACCATCGGGAACAGGGGTGACAGCCGTCCTTGTCTGGACAGTGTCTCCGGGCTTCCACATGGCACCAAAGAGCACCTTGCTGATATTTGAAACGAGGCATACCTTAGTGTTTGTTCTTTCCGCCACACTTACGGCAGCAGAGAAATAAGCAATTAAGCGATGCTTTTTAAAAACAGACTTCAGGGGCGCCTGGGTGGCACAGCGGTTAAGCGTCTGCCTTTGGCTCAGGGCGTGATCTTGGCGTTATGGGATCGAGCCCCACATCAGGCTCCTCCGCTAGGAGCCTGCTTCTTCCTCTCCCACTCCCCCTGCTTGTGTTCCCTCTCTCGCTGGCTGTCTCTATCTCTGTCGAATAAATAAATAAAAATCTTTAAAAATATATATATAATACCTATTCTCCTAAAGCTATTTCAAAAAATAGAAACAGAAGGAAAGCTACCAAACTCATTCTATGAGGCTAATATTACCTTGATCCCCAAACCAGGCAAAGACCCCCTCAAAAAGGAGAATTACAGACCGATTTCTCTAATGAATATGGATGCCAAAATCCTCAACAAGATCCTTGCTAATAGAATCCAACAGTACATTAAAAGGATTATCCATCATGACCAAGTGGGATTCATACCTGGGATGCAAGCATGGTTCAACACTCGCAAATCAATCAATGTGATACATCATATCAACAAGAAAAGACTCAAGAACCATATGATCCTCTCAATTGATGCAGAAAAAGCATTTGACAAAATACAGCATCCTTTCCTGATTAAAACCCTTCAGAGTGTAGGAATAGAGGGTACATTTCTCAATCTCATAAAAGCCATCTATGAAAAGCCTACTGCAAGCATTATTCTCAATGGGGAAAAGCTGGAAGCCTTTCCCTTAAGATCAGGAACACGACAAGGATGCCCACTCTCGCCACTATTATTCAACATAGTACTAGAAGTCCTTGCAACAGCAATCAGAAGACAAAAAGGGATCAAAGGTATCCAAATCGGCAAAGAAGAAGTCAAACTGTCTCTCTTTGCAGATGACATGATACTCTATATGGAAAACCCAAAGGAATCCACTCCCAAACTATTAGAAGTTATAGAACAATTCAGTAAGGTGGCAGGATACAAAATCAATGCCCAGAAATCAGTTGCATTTCTATACACGAATAACGAGACTGAAGAAAGAGAAATTAGGGAATCCATCCCATTTACAATAACACCAAAAACCATGCGTTACCTTGGAATTAACTTAACCAGAGACGTAAAGGACCTATATGCTAGAAACTATAGATCACTTTTGAAAGATATTGAGGAAGACATAAAAAGATGGAAAAATATTCCATGCTCATGGATTGGAAGAATTAACATAGTTAAAATGTCCATACTACCCAGAGCAATCTACACTTTCAATGCTATCCCGATCAAAATACCGAGGACATTTTTCAAAGAACTGGAACAAATAGTCCTTAAATTTGTATGGAACCAGAAAAGGCCCCGAATCTCCAAGGAACTGTTGAAAAGGAAAAACAAAGCTGGGGGCATCACAATGCCGGATTTCGAGCTGTACTACAAAGCTGTGATCACAAAGACAGCATGGTACTGGCACAAAAACAGACACATCGACCAATGGAACAGAATAGAGAACCCAGAAATGGACCCTCGGCTCTTTGGGCAACTAATCTTTGATAAAGCAGGAAAAAACATCCGGTGGAAAAAAGACAGTCTCTTCAATAAATGGTGCTGGGAAAATTGGACAGCTACATGCAAAAGAATGAAACTTGACCACTCTCTCACACCATACACAAAAATAAACTCCAAATGGATGAAAGACCTCAATGTGAGACAGGAATCCATCAAAATTCTAGAGGAGAACATAGGCAACAACTTCTATGACATCGGCCAGAGCAACCTTTTTCACGACACATCTCCAAAGGCAAGAGAAATAAAAGATAAAATGAACTTATGGGACTTTATCAGGATAAAGAGCTTCTGCACAGCCAAGGAAACAGTCAAAAAAACTAAGAGACAGCCCACGGAATGGGAGAATATATTTGCAAAGGACACCACAGATAAAGGACTGGTATCCAAGATCTACAAAGAACTTCTCAAACTCAATACACGAGAAACAAATAAACAAATCATAAAATGGGCAGAAGATATGAACAGACACTTTTCCAATGAAGACATACAAATGGCTAACAGACACATGAAAAAATGTTCAAAATCATTAGCCATCAGGGAAATTCAAATCAAAACCACACTGAGATACCACCTTACGCCAGTTAGAATGGCAAAGATAGACAAGGCAAGAAACAACAATTGTTGGAGAGGATGTGGAGAAAGGGGATCCCTCCTACATTGTTGGTGGGAATGCAAGTTGGTACAGCCACTCTGGAAAACAGTGTGGAGGTCCCTTAAAAAGTTAAAAATTGAACTACCCTATGACCCAGCCATTGCACTACTGGGTGTTTACCCCAAAGATACAGACGTAGTAAAGAGAAGGGCCATATGCACCCCAATGTTCATAGCTGCATTGTCCACAATAGCCAAATCATGGAAGGAGCCGAGATGCCCTTCAACAGATGACTGGATTAAGAAGCTGTGGTCCATATATACAATGGAATATTACTCAGCTATCAGAAAGAACGAATTCTCAACATTTGCTGCAACATGGACGGCACTGGAGGAGATAATGCTAAGTGAAATAAGTCAAGCAGAGAAAGACAATTATCATATGATTTCTCTCATCTATGGAACATAAGAACTAGGATGATCGGTAGGGGAAGAAAGGGATAAAGAAAAGGGGGGTAATCAGAGGGGGGAATGAAACATGAGAGACTATGGACTATGGGAAACAAACTGGGGACTTCAGAGGGGAGGGGGTGGGGGAAGGGGATGGACTGGTGGTGGGTAGTAAGGAGGGCACGTATTGCATGGTGCACTGGGTGTTATACGCAACTAATGAAGCATCAAACTTTACATCAGAATCAGGATGTACTGTATGGTGATTAACATAATATAATAAAATAAAATTAATTATAAAAAAATATATATATATATAAAATAAAATAAAAACAGACTTCAATTTAAAGTATGCAAACCTCTCAAATGGGTGTTTGTGCAGGTGTGTTAAGTTATCCTGGAAATACATTGATTTGCGATGACTTTTACCTAATTGACGCTAAATAAAAGAGGTGCTATTTCTCTAAAACTTTCATTTTCAGTATTTGTGAAGCTCGTTGTTAAAGTAATGCGTACCAGCCACTGTGAAGTGGAATTGGCTTCCAGAAGCTGGTGCGTGGCAGCTTCGTGGATTGAGGGACTCCTCTGTGTGAGGCTTTGCCCTGCGTCCCCCACCTGAACTGCCGACCTTGGGGTTCCTACTTGTTCAAGGGTAGAAAAGACGCCGTGTGTGCAGCTGACTGGGAAGCATCTAGCGGTGTTAATTAGACTTCAAAGAGAGTGTTGGTGTCTCTGCAGACCCGTTCTGGGCCCCCCCGAAGCACAGGGTAAGTGCTGAGCTGGTGGGTAGAGCCGTGACAGGACCTTCGGCTCTCGCGGAGGAGACAGGCATCCTTTCCAAGCCTTGTGAGACGTCACCGTCTGCCCACTGGTGACGCCACGTGTGTGAGGCGTAAGGTGGATCTTACACGGCTGCACCTCCCTTACAGCCACTGGACTCGGAGACAAAGGTGTAAACAGGAGAAGTGTCCTCATAGAGCCACGGGTGCAGGAAACGGAGAGAAGGGCAGGGCCTGGAGCGCACAGCATCGAGCCATCTTCGAGGACAGGCCGGAGTTCGTGAGCAGCACAGAGGGAGAGGGCATCCCCTCGGCAGGACTAGCTGGTGCAGAAGGCAGGGTCAGACGAGGGCACGGCAGATCCTGGAAGTGGAGTCATATAAGTAAAGAGTGTGAAACATCGAGGAAGCGTCAAACGTGTCATGAGGGTGTCATCAGCAATGCTCATCATTCAAGCTGGAAATTCAGATGCAACGCCCGGCCTTGCCCCTGCAGTCTGCCCTGTAAGGTTTGATGAGAGCCCTCTGGGTGGCTCTTCGTAAGCTTAGCGAGAGCGGTCCCTGGGCAGACGCTGGACGGGGGAGGGATAGGACTGCTGGGGTGCACAGTCGGTGCCTCGGGAGTGCTGGGGTCCTGAGCAAAAGCACTGTCTGGCCAGAAGTTAATAGTCTCCTGACTCTTAGTATGATGTGGGAAGACCAGACTCATCCAAGACCTTTGGTGAAGAATGCCAGGTCAGTGATCGTTAATAATCACGGCCTCATCATTGGACACTCATTCACCTTGGATACTTTTAATGTGCCATTACTTCAGACCACATGTTCCACCATTGCCCTCGCTTGTGGGCTCTGCTGCCTTGTGCCGGACTGACTCTGTCTGCATTTGAAACAGAGAGTGGCCTTCCCATGGATAACAGCAAGTAGCTGTCCGGAGTGGAGAAATCCCTCCCTGGCACTGAGCTCGGGTGCGTGGTGGCCGTCCGCAGGGTGAACCGTGGTTGACTGCGCCTCTGAGATGCTCGACTCTGGGTAGATACAAAATCAGTGATTAATGAAGGTGTTTTTAAGTCCAGCCTGGAGAGAGTGCTTCGAGTGTCTGGGATGCCACATGACGTGCAAGTCCCCCCAGTAGCTCCGCCTCCAGGAGAGAGAGTGTCGCGGGCCCCGCTGCATCCGGGGGCTCCTGGGCAGGCTGGCGGGGGATCGCGGCCCTGGGCGAGCGGGAAGAGCCCCGCGGATGGCACAGGCAGGTCTGCAGGCCCAGCCTCCCAGAGGCTCCAGCACCAGCGGGAGGATCTTGCAAACTAAGGTGAAGGGAGAAAGTCCACGTGTTCAACTTCAGAAGAAGTTGAAAATGTCGGCATCTGTGATAAACTCCCTGAACATCCAACGTTTAGTCCTCACGCTCGCTAGCATATGTGCTTACCTGAATAATCAGTGTGAGGTGAGGGCACACGTGCAGGGAAGAGAGCACGGCAGTAGCTTTGCAGGAGTGTCATCTAAATTCCAGACGTCGTTAAATGCCTGCCATGTGCCCGGCACTGCGCGAAGATAAATAAGAACGCGGCTCTGGCTTTGAAGTTCTCTCGGCCCCAAGTGGACACAGATCCGTGCTGCGTGGAGAGTGCTGCGTCATTTTTCCTCTTCTAAAATGATTTCCTTTGTTGTTATGGTGCAATTTGTAAAATACATAAAAATCAGTGGAAGACAAAAAAAAAATTACAAGCGTTTCTTTGATAAGATAGCACCTAGGTGATCCGGACATGCGAAGCCCTCCTGGGAGCCTGGGCGAGTCCGCAGTGGGTGTGGGGGCACTGGAGTCAGGGCTCGCACACCTGTGACAGGACGGGGCCTCTGCGCCCGGGCTTCCCACTTCTGCTCTGTCTTCAGAGTGAACAGGAGCGAGCGGTTGTCCAGTGTGTCCCCCACGTGCGGTCAGTAGAGGGTTTGGTTGGTGTCGCCTGGACTCACTGATGCGTTCGTTTCTTAGAGGGGCTCAAACACCATGCGTGTGTCAGGTTCTGCACACACACCTGCACACACATCACGCACCTGAACGGCTCTGCTTTCTGGTGTCCCTCCCACGCGTCCCTGTGGTCCTTCTTGATTGGGAATATCATTTGATTACAGTCATTTTTTGTGTCCAACTGACTTTGGAAGCACCACACGAGGTGTCCGAGTCCCCTTTCCTCCTGCTTGTCCCCCATCCGGGAGGCCATCCTCCCCCATCCTCTACCTTTAGCGTGGCCTCTGGTGGCAGGTGCGGGCCCAGGTGCTGCTGGAGAGGAGACATCGACACAGGCGCCTCCTGCCTCCCTGTGCCCTTCGTTCTTCTCCAGCCCTGTTCCCCATCCCCCCACCACTACCTGCCCCACCCCCGCATCCAGTGTCGGCACAGGTCCCTCGACTCCCCGTGAATTCATCCTGTGACGGGCTGAATTGTGTGTCCCCAAATTCCTGTGGTGAAGTTCTAACTCCCAGTAGCTCAGGAGTGGATGTATGTGGAGACAGGACCTTTGAAGAGGGAACTAAGTTAAAACGAGGTCATGTGGGTGACCCGTGTCCTCCTTCTAAGTAGAGGAAATTTAGTCACACAGACACCAGGGATGCTCACAGGGAGAAAAGACCAAGTGAAGACACAGCGAGAGGACGGCCATCTTCACACCCAGGAGAAACAACCCTGCCCTCCCTGGATCCCGGACACCCCATGCCCAGAATGGAGAAGAGACTGTTGTGTACGCCCCCCAGTGTGTGGTCCTTTGTTGCGGTGGCCAAATGACAGATGCACTTCCCAAATTTCGCCTTCTGAGTGGGTGACACGGGGAGCCGTCTACATGCCATAGACTTTGCTTGGAAGTTCATCTTTCCATGAAATATAATTGCGTGATAGTCCTTGAATTTTCATAGATATGTGTCTTTGAGACTTGCAACCTCAGTGTTTCCTCCTGGAAGAGCAGTGACCCCCAGGGTGGCACACAGTCAGGCTACGTTTCCTTAATGGACCCATGAGCCTCTCTGGGCCTGAGGAGACGAGTCCAGCCTTCCTCCTCTCGCTGAGGAGAGCAGACCAAGGGACAGGCTCCAGGTCACACCCTCACCTCCGCACCAGTCGAGTGAATCACTGTGAAAGAGAATCAGTGGACACAGGATTGGGACGGAATGTCTAGAGGGGGATGGGGAGGGTAAGAGGCACACTGGAGACGGCGTTTTCCTCTGTGGTGTTTTTGCCCAGACCAGCCCCTGCTGGCACTTCGGTGTTGGAGAGACTATGAGGCCGGGACAGCAGGAGGAAGCTGTGTTTCTGGGATGTTGGGACCATGTTCTTCCTGCCAGAGGGAGCCTCCCAGTCTGACTGCAGACCGGGTCGGTGCTCAAGCCACACCAAGCACAGGAGGGCAGAGACTCGGGCCTTTCTTGGAGAAGTTTGTAAAAAGCAATACATTCTTTGTCATTTCCTCTCATACTGCCCAAGTGACCGCCATCTCTCCATAAGAAGGAAAGGAGTGTTGAAACAATAACGTCACGTAATCCATCATGTGGGTTCATTTTCTTCTGGGTGTCCCGTTGACAGTTGAGGTGAACCCAGCTGGTGGCCTGGGCGTGGAGGTTCAGGTGTGAGACAAGCAGCAACGCCACCAGCAAGACGTCTCAGCCGAGGCGCAGAGAAGGGGCCATGGGAGCTCCGAGCAGTGAGCAGCCGCCGTCGGACGTGGGAGAGGAGCCTGGAGAACGGGAGGCAGGGCAATGTTTACCTGGGCAGTCCCTCCGGCCACGATTGCTACCATCCCCTTTGTTGAGAGTTCCAAGGAAATTCTGATTCGAGCCCAGCGGGAGACCGTCTCAGCCTCTAAGGGGTGCACTGATGTCTTTGTAAAACGGAAGGACGGTCCGACTGTAGCGCCAGCCTGCTGCTCTGACGTGTTCTAGTCACGCACGTTTGTACCTACACTGATGATACGTGGTTCAGCACACGCATCCCATGCCCGAAGACGTCCCGGTCGCCGGCTGCCACGCCCCAAGCTGCTCCTTCTGGTCGGTCAGTGTTTCTGGATTGGCCCAGTGGCCAAGCTCCACGAGCTTCCTTCCCTTCCTTGCTCCCCGCCCCCGCATCTTTGAACTCTCCAAAGACAGCTTGAAAACCAGAACGCCCCTTCTAATCTTATTTTCTGTGTCTGAAGTGGGTTTTATTAGCCCCCACTCTTTTTTATCTTAGTCAGTGCAGGATTAGTGAATTCCAAAGTAGCTTAGGTACATTGCTTAGTGACCTTTCTCTTCTCTGCATTTTTTAGAAGAAACCAACAAAAGACAACACTAGTAACCTTTCTGTGTTCATTATCATAAGCTGCGCTGACCTTGAGAAAGAGTCGGGCAGCCTCAGGTCCCGGCACTTCATGGCAGCCTGGACGCCAGACCCGTTTCCTCCTGTTGGAAATTCGGTGGCTGGTGGAGAGGAGGGAAAATCACATGTTCTCACGTCTCTGCTCCATCTCTCTGTTTATGTAATGATAGGCAGTTTGCATTTCCAGAGTGTGTCTTGTACTCCTAGAGGCTTTAACGCCAGCTATCGTGTGTATCCCCGTTGTTGCAGAAGAATGGAAGGAAGATTTCGGGGAGAAAATTTGGTAGAGTGGAGGCTAATACTTCTAAAACCATTCTTTGAAAATGAACTCAGAGTCACAGAAGTGAAATTTACATTTATTGGCTTGAAGGACAAGCTTTGTAAAACATCTGGGAATCAAATATTTTCATGAATTTTTTAAAGATGAAAACACATTTTGGGAGGGCAGAATGCAAGGGGATAAGTATTTCCCATGTGAGCACGTAGTACTGTATGTCCCTGGGAATTAAACTGTCAGCAAAGTGGTACGGTTTGCCTGTTTCTGCTGTCTCAGAGAAATATAATACAAAAGGGCAGCAAACTACAGTGAAAACCAAGCTGGATGTTTTTAATTCCATTTTCCTGGGTAAAGTAAGGTGTTCACAGTAAAGAAATGCACGCAGCCCTTCACAGACATGTATACGTTGGCCAACCTTACGCCTGCTGCTAAGAGAAGCAGCCACCCAGGTGTGGAAGCAGAGGGCAGCGTCGAGGACGCACAAAAACGTGGGTTCCATTCAGTGCCCTCCTGAGTGTGGGTCCCGTAGCACAAGGGCTCTGTCGCGGGGCTGGACGGGGTGAGTGGACGTTTCCTCCCCTGAAGACACAGAGCAGGCCTGCCAGCTCACAGAACCCCTGCACAATTTTCTCAGGCAGAAACATGAGTAATGGTCTCTTTTTTTGGTGACAAAATCCATTCTTCACCCCCAAATTGGACACCGGAAGCATTAGCAAAACCGTTTCTTCGGATCCAAGTCACAAGGCATTTTGAACGAGAAACTAAAGAACAGTTTGTATTTAGACCCAGTTTGCTCTGCCTCAATATAGATTTTCTGGAACTCAGTGAAATGAGAAACATCAGCCGGGTTTTACAAGGCGCTGACAAGTTTCCTATAATGATATGACAGTAGCAAATGGTTTTTGCAGTTTATAGAATTGTAAATGGAGTTGGCTGATTAAGTCAGCAAGAGTGATGAAATTAATAGATACTCTCAAAGTAATTAGACAAGCAAGCTATTCTTAAAAAAAAAAAAAAGCGAGCCTGGAGAAATTTTATTCCACTTTATCAATGACCTTAGAAGTCTTGTGGGGGGAGGGGAGGCTGATAAGCACAGATTAAACGCTGCTGCCACCCACAAAAGAGGCCCTCGCTGTGGAGCACAGACAGACCGAGCGAAGCCTTTTTCCTCCCTGTCTTAGTCTTTCAGGGCCGGCGTGACAGGACCCCACAGACGGGCTACGGAACCACAGACATGTGTTCTCACGTCCCGGAGGCTGGAGTCGGAGATCCAGGCATGGGCAGGGCCGGGTCCTCCCGGGGCCGCCGTCCCTCTGTGCGTGTCTGTGCTCTGATCTCCTCTTCTTATGAGGGCACCAGTCACGCTGGGTCAGGGCCCACCCTCCTGACCTCATTCCACCTTAATTACCTCTTCCAAGACCCTGTCTCCAAACACCATCACGTTGGAAGTTAGAGCTTCAACATACAGACTTCGGGAGAGGACACAGGTCAGCCAACAACAGGACCTACACGTCACCCAGCTGCCCTGTCCTGCTGTCTTTCCTCCTCACCTGTATTCTCCTCCTGCCTTGACTGGTAAAGCCCACGGGAGTCAGTGCAGTCACGTGCCACCAGACGCCCCGGCCAGGGCCTGCCAGGAGGGGTGGGACCAATGGCTCACAGCCGAGCATCTCCATAGGAAGGATTGCAAAGGCCTGGTTCCTCAGCTCAGTCTTCAAGGATCCTTACACCTCCGGGGCTCCACGGGCAGGCTGAGGCCTTTGAGGGACACTGTCCCAGTCGGACTTCTCCGTCTGCCTGTCCAGCTTCCTAGTCCCAGTCACCCTGTGCATGGGCGTCTCCGATCGCCCCAGCCCAACCTTGTGATCCCAGAGGCACCTCCCTGAGCAAGCCCTGGGCTCTCTAGCCTGCCAGGATGTATCGTCCTTTGTGACTTTCTCCTCACTCATTGGTTCAGCCGTAAGCCCCTAGAGGGTGAGACGGGCCAGAAGATTCTGCATCTGCTCCATCCTCCAATCCTCCAGATTTGTATGCATTGTTCTGAGCCTCGTGTACTGCGTGGTGATCTGAGGTCCTCCTTCATCCGTTCATGAATTTGCTGGATGGGCATCACTAGGCTTACTAGGTGCCAGCGACTGCGCTAGGAATTTAGGACACACAGTGACAAAGTCATTGCCACTGAGGGGTTTCTTGCCCACCATTTCTCCTCACCGCATCACGCGGCAAGCTTTTTAGGGTGAGGACCCCATCACACGAACCCTTGCACCTTCCTCCCCCAGGCACTGTCCTGTGCCTCCCGTCCTTTGCCATGTCGCCACTTGGATAGCTGCTGCTTGCATGAGGGTGTGAGTGAGCGCCCCATCGCGTACCAGGTGCAAGGCTAGCATGTGATAGGAGGTCACTCCCAAGAGGGGCTGGCCGAGCGGCTGCTGTCTGGGGATTCCCGCTCTGGGCGGATCGGAGAAGCCTGGCCCCTAGAGTGCCAGTTTTCTGCACGATTTCTGAGACCCGATGTAAATGCAGAAATGTGGCTCCCGCCCTGGTTCTGGGGAGAGCTGACCAAGCCAGCAGTGACCGTAGGAGTGGCCCCCATGGCGCATAATCTTGACTCGAAGGGAAATAGCAGTAAATGTCATCTCTTAAAATGAAACTCAAAGGCTTCGTCTTCTGTCTCAACCACCGAGTCCCCATGTTGGGACAGTGTAGCTCACAGTGGAAGTCACAGTCAGAGTGTCTGCAATGGTCCGGGGGTCTCACTCACCCAGTGGACGCTTACCGCGGACTTCGTGGTCCTGGATGAGACTCTTGTCGTGGAGGACAGCTGACCTCGGAGAATCATGAGGCCCGGGGCCGTTCCACACCCCACCGTTTCCTGCAGCACGTGGGGTCCCACGCCCGTGTACCGAGGGGTTCCGTCGGGAGGCAGCAGCCCTACAGCCAGCACCTGCTGCCCCACCCACGGTGGCCAGGAGACACGTGCGGATCGTTGCCCTGAGAGCCCCTGACCAAGTTTTCACAGAAGAACGCGCAGTTTCGTGGATGCAGCCAGATGTAAAGCGGCCACCGGTATACGGTGAAGCCCTGATGTCACCAGACTGTCCTTTATCTGTTTTAAACACGTCATTGCATCAGATTGAACCAGCGGACCGCAGGGGCTAGACCTGCCGTGTCCAAAACAGCAGCCACTAGCCACACGTGGCCGCTGAAAGTGAATGTGCAGGCCCTCCACCAGACTGGCCCCATTCCAAGTGCTTAACAGTGACTTACGGCGAGAGTCGACCGCACTGGACGGGTCGGCGCAGATGACGAAACGTTGTGTCGCAGCAGGAGGCCCCACGGCCAGTGCTCCGTGGTCAGCGGCATGCGGCCCCCTTCCTAGACGCAAAGCACTGTCGTGAAGGACGCTGGGCAATGACACATACATACCTTTAGGTGTTTTTGGGGTAAAATAGTAGATATGAGAATAAAATGAGTGATGTATAGAAAGTGGTGAAAGAACGTGAGCTGCGGAGGCCAGAGAGGCGTCCCTGGGGAGCGGAGTCCAAGTCTAGAGTCTCATAGTGTTCTTGTCAGGAGACCTCATGTCCGAGTTTAACCCCAGCACAGGGCTGGCTGGAATTCATGACAAACCCCTAGGCACCAGTGCCCAAGCCAAGTTGGGGTCACAGCAGGACTCGGCACTGGGCTCCTCAGAGCAGTGACCTCATGGAAGGGGGTGTGTGACAGAGGACATACCCAGATCCTGACCCCATGGCCTTTGCACGTGCTCTTCCTGAGGCCTCTAACTTCCTCACCTGCCCTCTGCCCCGACCCATGCTGTCTCAGCAATGCTTCACCCTTTCCAGTCCCATCATGACTCCCCCCTTTCTCCTGGAATCCCTCACAAGCCCTCACGATCCCTTACAAGGCAGCTGTTGGGCTCCCTCCCATTTCCCCTGACTGTGATTTTAAGGTTGGCCGTCTGAGTAGGTGTTTCCTCCCTCCCCCAGGTTCATTTCTTTGGGTTCACTGTCCACTGGCACGGGATAGACAGAGAGCAGAGGCTCTCTGAAGGGAGGGACGAAGGACGGAGTGGCTCAGGAGCAGATGGAGTCCAGGATCCCCAACTAACCCTCATAATGAAAACAAAACACGTTACCCCTCAGGCTTGCACACCCAGAGCCACAGTGACACTCTGCACGTCCTGCTGGGAGAGGCCAGCTTTGTCTTAGGGCCGGGCACTTCGTAGATGGCCTTAACTGATGCCTTATCTTCATCTGGCAAAGGCACGTGCCGGGGAAGGTGTGGTGGGGGGCGTGGTGCTCTGTGAGGCAAGCGCAGAGGCACTGCCCAGACCTCAAAGGCTCCTCCTCATGGTTTTCCCGCGACCAGCGCAAAGCAGCAGGTGGGGGGTCCTGTTTGCCCTTTGCAAAGGGAGGGTGAGGAGCCCACAGGAGTCCAGATGGGAACCCGGACAGGCCTGGGCCCAAGCTGCCTGGCGCTCCCCAAAACAGATACTGGGGACTGATACTGGGTCAGGAGCACAGGGCCAGGCCCAGAAAGGAGGTCCTCTCTGTGCTGTACGAGTAAGTCAGGTCATCCTCGCTGCCTGGGGCACTTGGGGGCTTGGGCCCAGGGCTGGTGTGGAGCCCGGCTGCCAGGTGCTGCTGGCTGGCTGGGCTGTGTGGCTTCTCGTAGCTTGGCCGTGGGAGGGAAAGAGCACAGGCAAAATGAGAAAATCTCTGTGCACAAAAGTTTGCATCGATGTGAGGTAACCCTTATCAAAGCAATCTGATCTGACCCAGACGTTGCTCTTAACCGTATTTTCGAAGGGTGGTCTATACTTCACAACATTTTTTTTTTTACTTTATATGCTCATTTATTTTTTGAATTGTAAAAGACACATATGGTGATCAATGTTCTTTTACAATGCACACAATGTAAACATTAAGAATGGCCTTCTTTTGTATTTTGAAGCTCTCTCATAACTTGAGAATGTGCGGGAGAAGTCGGATTTTGCCGGGTGGCTTTTCCTCTGTGCATCGGGTGTGAGCACGTCAAGTCTGTCCTTGTGTCAGGCAGTGACACTGTGTGCCCAGGGGTGAGCCCCGAGTCGGGAGCCCGTGGGCCGCTGCTGCCTTCACGGGCTGAGAACCACATGTGAGCCGTGGGCACAGGCTTTCTGGGGGGTGGGAAGCACGTGGGAGCTCGTCCTGAAACTCTGGAGTTGCTGCCCTGTGGGAATTTGGGATCGTGGCTCCAAATGTTGGGGGGTGTTTAATAAATGCTGATTGAATTGAGATGGGCATTTTTATTTCCCAAATGTGGCTGGACTGGTGAAATTAATCCCTGGGCGACAGGCAGGCCTTGGGAGAGCCAGATGAGGATAAACTGGAATAGAAAGTGGGATTACTGCTCGGCGTCCTGAAGTTGGGGGCATGACCGTTCATTTTAAGAACGAGGGAGCTGGCGTGTGCAGGGAGGGGAAGCCATCGGTCCAGAGACGTCTCAGTGGCAGGGCAGGTCCACGCGCCCTCTCAGGACTTCCCCGAGGCTCTGACAGCTCACGCTCCCCTCCAGGGATGCGATGCTGGTTTTCTGTCAGCTTGTTTGGGTTTTGTCAGTTTTAAGGATAGAAATATTAGGAATCTACACTGTGCTTCCTATTGAAATAGACTGGAAAGGAGACAATGGTAGGTTGTAATTGCACCCAATAAAGCTAGCTGAAACAGCTCAGAGCGGGCGTCTGCCCTTAAGCTGTGTAATTATTTTTCCCTCTAGAAGCAGAGATTATTGGTGGCCTGTAGCAGGGTATTGCTGTGTTGGAAATATTTAAAAAGGCTGAAAACAACGTTGATATATTAGGTCTGTTCTGCTGGTTTCAAAGAAATACCCAGCACACTGTTCAATAATACTGTGAGCCCCACAATAAATTATTCAGGTCACCGTCTCTTGTGTACATGGCAGCACGCACGTGACCTCGGGGCAGTAAGATCACATCCATTCATACGGAGACACGGGACACGTGCTCATCATTGAGTCCTGGCAAGGTGGCCTGGGATGGTCCCCAAGCCTGCCTCACTGGGCTTCTCCCACTGGCCGTGGGTGTTCGGGGGACATTACTCTGGCTGCTGACCTTTCTGCTTGCTGCTGCGTCCGTCAGCCCTGCAGCCTCCCGTCGGCCGTGTGAGCCCCCACAGCCGTCCTCACAGCACTAAAGCAGGCGCAAGAGGCTGTGGGAGAAGACAGCCCTCCTGGCTGGGAGCCTCGGATCCTGGCCCAGGTGATGATGAAAATGGTTTCTTTCCTACACATTTTCAGGGGGCCCTTGGAGGTTTGTTGCTGTGCTTTTCTTCCAGAGCTGCGTGGTCCTGGGTGGGTACATCATGGAAATTACTTCTCTGAAAGGGAGGGGAAAGTGACACCCACAGTGAGCATGTCAGCTGTGACCGCGTGCAGGGTGGCTGCTAGGTCGTTTTTCCCGCAGATGCGGGGTGCTGCTTAGATATTCCTCTTGTACTTTCATCAAGTCACACCAAACAGAAGAGAAGAGAGCTGTTTTCCTCCGCACCCCTGGGCCGCGTCTTCACGTGGACTGGTACACCGGTATGGGGAGCCTGCTCTTCGGGGAATCCGAATCTGTGTGTGTGGTGATGGAGCGTCTTGCGAGCAGACCGTCATGCGCTGTGGGAAAAGGCGCTTGAGCTGCCCACCAGGGAGTGGAAGTTGCGGTCCAGGGCCCGACGGAAGCACCCCGCCCTGTCGTGAGCTTCCCGAGAGCTGAGCGTGCAAGATGAGGGGTGGTGACCTGGGCCCCGGGCGCCCCGCCTGGAACGGAGAGGGGATGCCCCTGCCCCCCTCCTCCACAAGGAACCCTCCCATACCGTCCCTCCCCTTTGAAGGTGGCCGCACGGATGACACAGAAGATATTTTTTAATGCTTCATAAGTGCAGAAGTGAAAGGGTCTTTTTATTCGGTGTTCATTCTTCAGCTGTGGTGTTTGCGGTAATGAGCCCCGGACTCCTGCGCTATCTAAAGAGATGGTCAGGGAACCCCACAGACGCCGAAGCCCTTGGCCCGGGGTCCCCGGGTTCGGGGACGAGCTTGTCCTCCTCCTTCCTCTGCCCCTCATCTCCAGCCCCGTTCGGGGAAGACTCTGTTGTTGAGTGTGGAAGATGGACCCTGGTGCTTTGCATCAGCAAGTCCTCGGGGCACCGCCTCAGCCCAAAGGCTGGTACCGACCACATGGTGGCTCAGGGCGCATGGTTTCTAGGAACACACCGAAACAATACAGCGAAGCTGAAGGGAGAGCCGCACACGTCCCCCTCCCTGGAAAACACCAGTTTAGGTGGGTTCCTTGGGGAACGTTCAGATCGGGCTCTTTGTTCTGGTTGCTGTGAATGTGTTTATCCGCCCTCCGTCCCCGCGTCCGTCCACGGCGGTCGCTCCGCCGGGTCCTGCCATTAGTGGCTGTGGTGCTCTGCTACCGGCGGGGACTCTCTGGGGAAATAAACGGGAGAGCAGACACGGCTCAGGGCAGCAACCGCTCCTTCTCCCCAGGACTGGGAGGAGGGGACCGCGACGCCGTCCACGGCCCTCAGCCAGCCCTTCCCTGCTCCCCGAGTGCCTGCGCTGCCCCTCCTGCTCTCGTCCTCGCCCCGCCTTGTGCAGAGCGCGTGCGGGGGCAGGGCGGAGGGGCTGCCGTCTCGTCCCTCTCCAACCACATGTGTTTCTGCCACAAAGAGGAGAGTCAGCCCGGCTCCGGAGGGTCGGAGGGTCGGGGCTGCGGAGCTGTCGTGTGGCACGTCCCAAGGCCCACGACCGAGGGACACAGCGGGGCTGGTGTCCATGTCCTGGTCACTCAGCAGCTCCACTTCATTTGGAAGCCGTGCCGTCCTGTGGCCGTGGACTGGGGTCAGGGTGGTTTACCCGGGAGCGCGCTCTTCTCCCGCGGCACTGACGCGTATCTGTCCGTCTGGCGCCTGTTAATACTGACTGATGACAGACGGGGTGCTCGTCCTGGAGAACTTTTCTTCACCGAGGGCAGGAGGACGAGGTTCACTGAGCAATACAGATTAACTTTCATTTTTTCTAAGAAAGTGATTTTCACTGTCAAAGAAGGGACACGGGGCGCCTGGGGG
The DNA here is from genome assembly GCF_002007445.2 of Ailuropoda melanoleuca. Classification (NCBI taxonomy): domain Eukaryota; kingdom Metazoa; phylum Chordata; class Mammalia; order Carnivora; family Ursidae; genus Ailuropoda; species Ailuropoda melanoleuca. Next base: position 211,789,745 of record NC_048218.1, on the reverse strand, counting down.
GCTCAGTCATTACGTGGCTGCTTTCGGCTCAGGTCATGATCTCAGTGTTCTGGGATCCAGCCCCGCATCGGGCTCCTCCACTAGGAGCCTGCTTCTTCCTCTCTCACTCCCCCTCTTGTGTTCCCTCTCTCGATGCCTCTCTGTCTGTCAAATAAATAAGTAAAATATTAAAAAGAAGAAGGAGAAGGAGGAGAAGAGGAAGGGACACAAAGTGGGTCTGCATTCAACAACTCAGGAAGGGTAGTCTTTCCAAGCTTACAAGGAACGAGGCAGTAGGGTGGGGTGGGTGGGAAGCTAGACCAGCTCTGCAAGCAGGAGCTCGGGACACAGCGCCCCAGGGGTGACCTGAGACAACCTCGGGCCTCTTCCCCTCCCGCTGCCCCCACCCCCCGGTTCCCTGGCCTGCCGGCCTCGGCTTCCCCATGTCTAGGAAACTGTGAAAGACTGGAATGGCATGTGCTGGGTAACCTGCTCACCCCCAGCCCCAGGCGATGGCCCGGGGTCAGCTGGCAGCCGCCGACCCCTCTCCCGCTCCTCTGTGACCTGCCCCCAGCCAGCTCACCCACACAGCGGCCCCTGCAAAGCTGAACCCACTGATCACCATGTGCCCACTCCCCTCGGTGCCCAGGACCGGGCTCCCGTGGTGGGCCGTGGCCCTCCTCCCCCCGCGTGCCTCTGGCAGACGGAGCCTCACCCCTATTAAAACCACTTCTAAAAAGATCAGACAAACTACACTGTGCTGAATTTGTCCTGCTAACCCCCGAATTCATCTCTCTGAGAAGGGACAGTGCGTTAGCTGAAAGCACCGCCATCGTTCTGGCAGAAATTCTGGTTTGGGGGCACACGTGCCTCTGTGTGTGTGTGTGTTGACTGCCTTCTGAAGGAAGTACTTGTAGGATGGTGGGAGGGGTGCCCCTGTCTTCCTTCAGGCCACACTGCCCATGTGCGGCCTCAGGCTCAAACGGAAGAAGCTTGAAGGCTCAGGCCAACCAGCTCGGGCACGCAGAGGAGGCACAGGCACGGTGCTGTCTTCCTGCACCCATTTTGCGGCCCAGGAAATTAAGCCATTCTTTTTAAATAACTTTTTGGGGAACACTTAGCATGCGTATAACTCAGGAGTTTGCAACAGTGGCGGTCTTCGGCCCAAGTCAAGACAGTTTCTTATCTACCTCGCCGTCCACATTCCCCTCCTGACGCTCGTCCTCTGGCGCCCTGTGTCTTCCAGGACGTGTTGTAGGGTCCAACAGGCTGTTCCAACACCGACAGTGGCAGTAAGAACCCCCCGAATCAGTGCTTTCCCGGCATCCGCCTTGGGGAATTCGTCTGGTTCTGTCCCGGAGCAGCACCCAAACAGTGCAGGTTGCCTGTCGCAGTGGACAGATGTTGCTCTAGGCTGCATTCAGACCGGTGGTGACCATCGTCCGCTTCAGAGGGCTAATAGCTGTAATAGGGCCTGGCTGCCGGGTGGAGGGGCTGGGGGGCTGTGCCTTCCTGGGAGCAAGAGCTGGTTGGTCTTGGTTTGTTTGCAGGGTCTTTGCAGTTAAGGAGAGAGTAGAGAGAGACATTGTCAGACATTCTCTGTGTAATTGAGGTGAAAACAAACCGGGGTCAGGCCCTCCCCGCTGTGTGCCCAGACCAGTCACACGCCCTCAGCAGGACCACACGGAGCAGGCGGGGGCACAGAGCACATGTGCGTCTAAGTGAGACACAGCTCACCTGAGGACACGGTCCTGTGGGTCATCTCCAAGTTTTCATGGACAGCTACAACACCATGTTCTCTTTAGCTGCAACGCTTTCCTGACGTGACTTAGAAGTCGTGTGCGTGTGCCTGTGTGTCCGTTCAAAACCACCAGCCGCTGTGCTGAACGGGGGTCTGTTGGTGAGTAGGCAGGTCGTGTCCTGCCCTCAGGAGCCTGGAGCCTCTGTGGAAAGTGGCAGCAAACCCTCAAACAATAATCGAATGTGTGCTTCGAGCTGGGTTGGGAGGTGGGCTGGAGGCAAGCAGGGGCACTGGTAGGAGGTCGGGGCAGGGAAGCCCGGGGCGGCCCTGAGGACGGTGTCCTTTCACCACGTACACAGCACAGCCAGGGCTGTGACCGGCGAGAACAGGGTCTGGGTGGTGGCAGCTCCAGAGAAGGGTGACCCCGGGTGGAAGGAGCAGAGTGCTGGCCGGGAAGGGGGCTCTCCAGGAAGAGGGGTGAGGGAAGGGCCCCAGCCAGGTGCTAGTCCTCTCTGTCGTTCCCACACTGCGACCACCAGGTGGGCCTCAGTCCCTGCGTCCCTACGGTCGAGGGGCTGGGCCGGCTGGCCTCCTGAGCTCCACGGCTCCGGGTCCCCGGACTCTCGAGCTGCCTCAGCTAACCACCCTGTCATTGTAGTTTTGACTGGGATCTAACGGTCGAGCCCGTGTGTTCACGTGTGTTGAGCTAGCGGAAGTGTGCAACCTCGGCACCCGTTCCATCCCTCCCTGCAGAGCGGCTCACACACGGAACCTGAGCCATGTGACCCGGCCCCGTGCCCAGCCCCCCAGCCCACAAGGAGGGAGCATGTTTGAATTCTCTCGCCAGCGCTGGACCGCGTGCCACGTTTCAGCTCCAGGTACCTCGAGAAGGGGCCTGGGCTTACAGTGCTTCCCAGCGGGGTCGGCGGAAGTAGATTCTGAACGGTTCTTGTTAACCGTGTGGGAGTCTGGCTGGTTTTTCTTGCTCTTGGTACTTGGCCTGACGGCCTCCTACTCACATCTCAGGAGTCTGCTCAAGCAACGCTGGCTTTGCCGTGTGTGGAAGACCCACTTGCTGCATCATACACAGAAGGAAAAGTTAAAGAGAATAGAAGGATAGGGCCTCAGAGACCACAGTGATGGATCTGAGGGTGATTGCATCTTAAACACGGTGCATATTCCTGTCTAACCACGGGTTCCTATAGCATGACTGCATTTCTCATCTCTAATCACGGTTGCTACATGTCAGTGTCTCTTATTTCTTTCCCGTTTGAGTGACACAGGGTGATATGTCTAATGACAACTAGAACAAATTCTGGTAATGAGGTCACCTTGGGCCTGTATTGCTGTCTGACTGCTGTTTTCCATAGAAATTATCTGTGGAGGCATACCACGTGCTCAGAATAACGTCCTCTCCAGAAGTGTGGGTGTCAAGAGGCGGATTTGTTAGAACTTGCGGGGTACAGAGGGCGTGTGCCGGCCTCTCCAGTTTAGACCCGCAAAGTGGGCTGTGACGAGACAGCTCCTGCTTCGTGGCCAGGAGAGTGATTGGTTGCGATTAAGTTATTCAGTTTCCTTTAGGTGCTAGCTTTGTGTGCAGAATGCGTGTTAATGTGTGGTTTAAAAGTAAATGGGGCCCAGAACATGTTAATTTTTCTCAAAGGGAGTTTTTAGCGGGCGCATACTGAGTTTCAGAATTGCAGAAAGGATTATTGTAGGAGAAAGTTTTCAGTGAGGGCCCCTGGAGCAAAGGGACATTGTGGGGACCTGGGTGGGTGGGCAGGACTTGGCAAAGGGAAGAGACAAGTGGACACCCCAGCAAGGAGCCGGGTTCAGGAAGGGCTACAGACCAGGCGTGGGGTCGGAGGTGCTGGGTGCAAGGACATGAGACTGTCTCAGCAGAGAGAGGTCCTGGAGTCTGAGCGGGGAACAGCGGGGCATGTGGGCAGCTGGCCGAGGTGCAGTCCCACCGCCCCACGTGTGTCCCTGCTGCACTGCTCACCTGCCCCATTGCACCGTTAGATCACAAGGAAAAAGATGGGGCCCGTGGGTTGAGATGTGCCTACAGGAAAACTGAGCTCATGGAGACGCACCCAGAGGACCTGGAACTGTTGCTGATGAGGGAAGTCAGGTGCCCTGGAGCTGGCTGGAGGTCAGAAACCTGTAGGGACGTGTTCATACAAAGACCACCATCACAGTGCCGGGTCCCTCAGGTACGTTGAGGGTGTCCTGCACCTGAGTCTGGGCCCCTGGTCTGGATGGAGCTGAGGGTGTGGAGGGTGGCCTGGACTGAGGAGGACTCAGAGGCAGGTGATTCTCTTTTAGAGGAAGTCGTCATTGGCTAGACATCATCTTCGGAACGATGAGGTAAGATCTGAGATAAAGACACGAGGTGCTTACGGTCCTCGCCACAGATACTCACACGGTGCCTTTCTTTCTCTGTACTTGGACCCTCAAGTGCATTGAGCAGCTGATTACTGACCTTGTGGGCCCCATGTGAGTCAGGAGAAATAACTTGGCACCTCACTAGTGTTCCCTCATCAAGTTGGGCGGGGCACCTTGCCCTGGGCTTCAAAGGCAGGACCAGAACACCGTGTACATGGTTTCCACACGGGGCCAAGCCTGCACCTTCTGAGTTCATGAACTTTGTTCTGCCCAGTTTCTGTTCCTGACCATGCAGACAGCCCAGCGCCAGCCAGAAATCACACGAACAACAGTCAGTACAGTGACCAGCTCATGTTCTGTCTTGAGGCACACATGTAGGTGGGTACATGCATGAACTCACACATGCATGTGCACACACGTGTGCACACACACACAGTGAACACCATCCCAACATGTTCACCTCTGGGGACCAAGGCTCACGTGCCCAGAGCTATATTGGCGTGAGTGGCTGGAGGCCCTTGCTGTTTGAAGGTAACTGAACAGGAGAGTGGACACATCCTTTAGAACAGTGGTTCCAGACTTTAGCTGCGTCAGAACTTCTGGAGGGTTTGTTAGAATAGTGACTGTCATTCCTTTCCCTGACCTTTAGTGTTCAGTGGTTCTGGGGTGGGACCCTGTCATTTGTGTTTCTGATAGCTCCCAGGTGACACCTGGTCTAGGGGTGACCCGTGGAGAACTGCTGCTTTACAAAACCCTAAATTGCTTCATTTGATGAGGGAGCTATAATTATATTAACTTGAGGTCTTCAAATCATAACTTGTGCCATTCCAAAAGTGCTGTGAATTAATTAACTTGGAAATGGATCACTCGTGACACCCAAGGCAATTTTAGAGCAAGGTTTGCTTGACGTAGTAGATGCAGGTCCTGGTAACTGAGGAGCCAATAGAACTTTATTGCAGTGAATCATTAAATCATTGGGTATACTGAATTTATTTTTAATTTGATAAACTGCATTATTAAAAAATAAAGAAATGGAACAGCTCTTGGTTAAGTAAAAAGGAATAATTACTTTTAAAACAGGAAAGAAATTATTGCTTAAAAAAATCTCCTATTTTATCTATGGCTGGAGTCAGATTTGTTGCTATGCTTTAAAATTTATGGTCTTGGGCATCTGGATACTCAGTTTGTTTAGCATCTAGCTCTTGATTTCGGCTCAGGTCATGATCTCAGGGTAGTGAGATCGAGCCCTGCATTGGGCTCTGTGCTGGACATGGAGCCTATGTAAATATCAATCAATCAATCAATCAATATTTTATTTTTTTATTTTTTTAATATTTTTTATTATATCATGTTAGTCACCATACAGTACATCCCTGGTTTTTGATGTAAAGTTCGATGATTCATTAGTTGCGTATAACACCCAGTGCACCATGCAATACGTGCCCTCCTTACTACCCATCACCAGCCTATCCCATTCCCCCACCCCCCTCCCCTCTGAAGCCCGCAGTGTGTTTCTCATAGTCCATAGACTCTCATGTTTCATCCCCCCTTCTGATTACCCCCCCTTTTCTTTATCCCTTTCTTCTCCTACCGATCATCCTAGTTCTTATGTTCTATAGATGAGAGAAATCATATGATAATTGTCTTTCTCTGCTTGACTTATTTCACTTAGCATTATCTCCTCCAGTGCCGTCCATGTTGCAGCAAATGTTGAGAAACCATTCTTTCTGATAGCTGAGTAATATTCCATTGTATATATGGACCACATCTTCTTAATCCAGTCATCTGTTGAAGGGCATCTCGGCTCCTTCCACGATTTAGCTATTGTGGACAATGCTGCTATGAACATTGGGGTGCATATGGCCCTTCTCTTCACTAC